>NC_046628.1:11266129-11567178 GCF_900324465.2 Anabas testudineus
CAGATATCTCTTTAAACACAGTAAATAGGTGGTCTGGGCTGAAGGAAGGCTGAGTGCATTCATTACTTCTCTTCCCTCTTTTTTTCCTCAGGAACACAAAGCAGTGCATAATGTGCAATCTGATAAGTGTTCTCTTGCGCGCCAGCTCCCCCCCTTCATTGTCCAATACATCACTGACCGGCTCAGCTGTGGTTTGCGAGAGGAGAACTCTGGGATTGGTGTGGCTGAAGTTGATGAATAGGCCTGCGAGGGTGAGAAACTCCAGGGCCAAGCTGTAGGTCCATCCCCATGGCATGTGATGCTGATTGGCTTTGTCCTGTGCGGCCGCTCTGGAGAAGCGGACATTAAGATTAAGTGATGCTGTCGTGTCGGGGAGCAGTGCACTGCATCATCCTGGGGAAGAGACAGCTGCGGTGGTTAATCCTTCATCACCAGGGGAGCGCTGCCAGAGCAGAGATATACAGCCAAAGATAACCCTCCATAACTTCTACTAAAGATCAGAAACTTTGAGTTCGTATCCATCTGTCCTCAATCCACACTTAAAAATGAGAAATGAGCAGAGACGGTGCTGCAGACAGTGGAAAACAAATGGAGCAAATAACATCAAGATGAGGTGAATGTTTTAGTGCAAGCTAACCCCTCTCTAACTAGCAGCAAGTAAAAACCGGTCATTGTGCAGCACATACTGTAGCTTCTGTCAGTGGAGGTAGAAGAAACAAGGGCAAACAAACAGAAACCCATTTACACCGCTTCTGCAATTGCTCTCGTGTCAATGCTTAACGGACAGAAGTGTACTTTATCACACATTCTGGTTTGTGGGAATTCCCAGAAGATGGAAAATCTAGTTTTAACGGAGAAAAAAAACATTCAGAGCAGAGCTAAAGTGGTCTGCATTTATATGTCTGTGTTTAGCGTCAGCATATTTTAGTTTGCTGGGTTTGCATGTTTGTTGTTGGTTTGATGTAGCTGTCATGATGTGATGGATGCACATCATCACATAAAGAGTAAAAGGCGAGGTCTGTGCTGTAAGAGAAAGCCGACATGTTATATTGCCCAGGATGGCCTGAAAAGACATTACAGCAGGATCAGTCACTTTCTATCCACTTCACCCTCTCCACTGCTCACAGCCAGCCTGCTTGAACTTTACCGTTTACATTTTCATACCACTTGTGCTCCCACTTTTGTGAATATGGTAATTTTCTAGAGAAAGCCTCTGAGATCCTGTGGGATGATATATTTGGTATAGTGGAGGCATACCTGCAGAGAGCACTTGTGACAGTGACATATTAGTTACGGTGTCTCTTGGAATCTGATAACTTCAAATTTGCCACCTTGTTAAGTTTTGATTTATGTGATACCATTTCACTAAAGTAATTGGCCTGGCCTGTTGTAGAAAATAATCAGCCTCTCCGCAGAACAAATGCTGGGCCATGCTAATGAGGCAGCCCGAGTGCTGAACTGATGCTGCCGACTGACAGTTATTAATGATTGTTATGATATACAGACGAGTCGAGATTGGACTCAGTTCGATGAAAAAAGTGACATTTAAAAAATACGGCATATTGGGAAGTACTAATGAAGTAATATACTGCTAGGAAAACAATCATGTGCGTTGTCAAGGCAATGTGTAATTACCCAGCAGCCACCCTGGCTGGGTGTTTGGCAGGCAGACTGGGGGAAGAGCTGAACAACCTGGCCAGTAATGGATGGAGCTCTGCTGGCAAGGGGCTAAAATGCACTAGGCAGTGACAGAGGTGTACAGATTGATGAATTAATTGGGTCTTTCTTGGGACATAAGGGGAACCGCTGCGGCATATGCTTGGCTTGTTACTTTGGAAAGTCTACTGACCCTGAAAGTGAAGCCATCCCACGCAGGGAGTTGTGGCTTTTTTATTGCTCTTTTTCCTGGGGGGTTGGATTGCTCACACTGAAGTGTAGTCAACGGCAATTTGTTTCAGTTTTATAATAGTGTACAGTATGTGCTGCTGAATAGGCTGGGCAATAATTCAATGTTATCAACTTTGAGTGGAATTATATCTTCACATATGATGATTTTATTGTTATGTGATACTGGAGCGTAGTTTATTGCTTTTGATTATCTGGTTTTCCAGCAGGTAACTACTTCCTGTCTTTCACATTTGACATATACCGAAAGTGTCACATTTCTTAATGATTTCAAATGATATCAAACACAAATTCTAAAGATTTCTTAGTTCTGACTTCTCAAATGTGACAATTCGCTGCTTATGTCTGAATTATATCACTGAAAATGGAATATCTCTGTGTTATGGAGTGATAATGTAGCTCTGAATTTAAGAATGGATATATATCCACTACTATAAAAGAAGAAACTTTTGCAATAAAGCCTTAATTTTTTGCTATATTTCGCTTAATAAAATGTGCGATTATTCATATTTTGATACCCCAAAAGTAAAAATGGACTTAGCGAAGACATGAATAATAGATCAAAGGGTGCCATGAATTACATCACAATCCTCCTGACCAGTCAAACTCTATCGTCCACCCGCAACCACTTGCAGAGGTCCACACATAGTTGCCATTTAATCACAGCGCTGCGACACCCTTCTGTCAAACCACTCAAATGTTGTTACTTAGTGCTGATTCGCGCTGAGTGAGAATGAAAGTTCTCACAGCTGCTAACTGTCACTGTGGTCTTACTTCAGCAAGTACCCATTGGCTGCGATTGCTCCCCCTTGCTCATCTCCCATCAAGCCAGTGCATTAGGACCGACTGCCGACCGCATCAGTGGGCCTCCTCGGCCTGCAGAGAGTCCCAGGCCCATCACCATGAATTAAACCAGAGGCTGTGGTAGTGGTGCTGCTTTTGGTGCCACTGAGCATTACACTGACACAAATGCTGAGGATCTTTGTCAGCTATTATTTCAATACATGAGTGTGTGGTGCCTTGTCCATCTCAGTTTCTTTGAAGCTCACATCTCCCCCTCCTACTTGGAACAATTCCCATTTGAAGTAAGGGAACAAGCTTTCTTGGATATTGATATTTAATTAATCTCATCTTTCCATTTTGTTTTTATGTAGGTGTTTCTTGCCTAAGAGAAAGAATGTGTCCACCAAGGCCAGAGTTAAGTTTAGTAACAGATAATAGATTAACATAATTAACATAGATAATTAATCTGCGTGTCCATCAGAAATATGTGCTATTATAGACAGTCAAACTAATGAGTGTCTAAGCATTTATACGAAACAAATACATCTAGACATTTAGTTTTACTTGTTCTGACTTTCTCAGTTTAGATGAAAAATATGTTTTCAAACAGTGAAGTTACATTTAATTATTCTTTGAACCACATTTGACTGTATGTATTTTTTGGATCTGTACCAGAGGTAATCACTTCAGTCATGTACAATCATTCAGTTTCGCAAATTTCATTGACACTGAAGAATCTGTGAACAAATGGCACTGAAAACATGACACAACCCATTTTTGTCCTCTTGGTTTTTATGTTTTCTAACCTCAAGTGATTTAATATTTCTGGGTGCTCTGTCCTTCAGTTTCTTCACTTAAGCTGTCAATTAAGTATTTGACATATTGTTATGTGTAGCCCTGCTGTTTTGGGATGCCTGAGAAACAATATACTCTGCACTCAACATCCCTTCCCGTTGTCTTTTCCACTGCCCTCTCCAGCTCTCTCTACCCACCCTCTGCAATGTCTTTACATTTATCAGAAGAGACAGGTGAGTTAGTGCGCGCTCAACTTCAAACCGGCGTAATTGTTTTTCATACGGAATGAGAGCCACGGACTAGACATGGATTGTAGAGGAACAACAGGACTGATTAGTGAGGTTTAGATTTGCTTGCTGGACCATTTTGACACCTGTCTCCCCGCTTTCACTCGAAGCTGGACCTGATCCCTCTATACTGTCAGTCACACTGGTGGGCAGGGAAAGGAGAGTAGGCGAGATAATGGATTGAATAAGAGTGGGAGACTTTTCCCCTCTCACTCAGGACCATAATCACAGCTTGTCTTGAAAGTCTCCATGATGGAGCTATTATACTGTACCCATGTTATCTACAGCTCATATTGTGGAGACAATAAAGCTTTGGAGCAATTAAGTCCGGTGACTTTTCTATTCCATTACTGCAGTCATTGATGTAAGTCTATTTTTAAATGGATTGTGCGGCGTCAGTGAGGTATAAAGTTTGTTACATTAATGCACTCTCATCATACTGTACATCCCAGGCAATTACAGTGTTTTAACAATATTAATATTAGAGTAATTTAAAAGTAAATTGCCCTTATGTTCTGGAAAACTAATGTACAGTATTCAAAATATGCATCCCATCTGGCTGCATCTTGTTTACAGAACACAGTGGCAGCTTGGGGTTATTAATCATGTTTGTCTTAATTACCCTGCATAGCTGCTTCATCCCCAACTCCGCATTTGACCTTTTTTCTGGATCCTTTCAAACCATTAATCATGCAAAGCTCAACGCCAGCCAAATAAGAGTAGATTGCATTGCATTGCCTCAGCTCCTTATGGAGGCACACGGTCCACTTGCAAAGCAACTATGTATAATTATGTGCAACTATGAACTATCAGCACAGCTGGTTTTCCTTTTCATCACTTGGATTTAAAAGTAGAAAAAAAAGTAAAGTTAAGAAAAGTTTCATAGTAGAAACATAATCATCATCAACTGTAACAAGAACTTCTTGTTCTATAAGATAAATCTGGTTGTCTTTGTACACGTTGCTCGCTAATGTGTCTTGGTTTTCGAGAAATAACGTGCATTGACATTTTTGGAGACAAACAGATCTTTCTCCAGGTACTGCTCTTGGTTTCTTGCCATATGGCCTGGAGCAGAATCACTCCTAATGTTAATCTGACAGGTAAATGAGAGTCTGTGTGTGGTCTGTCTGTTGACGAGGGACAGTTTAGTCCTGTGGGCTTCAATGTCCTTGCCAGAAAGTCAATACAATTTACTGAGTAGTCTTAACCCATCCTTTTAGCCAATTTTTATTTGTCACCCTCAGTCTGAAGAATGAGATATTGCATTCTTTGAACAAATCAGAGCAACGGCTTGGTGCACTGATGAGGCTTGCGTGACGAATAACAATTAGAAGACTGTTTTTGTTTCAAGATGTTGATTTTAATTGGAAAAAAATACATCTGATGACCTGGAAAGGTGATCTGCTGTTGTTGCCAGTCTTTCAATGAAAGTCATATCATTTATCATTCAAGTCAACCAAGCAGTGAAATTTGCATCACACTGTGTAGTGCTGTGATATGGAGAAGAACTCCCTTTTCCACTTCTCCTCACCTACAGTCAGTTAAACAGATGAACTATTGCAGGACAAAGATTAAACAGTAACTGGGGGTGCCACAGCACAATGTGAATAGAGCCTGACAGACATTTTATCAGTAAACCAATTAACATGATTTATGGTCAGGGGCAACCATGAGACTTGCCCATAAATACAAAGGGCTGGCTGAGTAGCTCCTTCTAAAGCAAGATGTTATCACACTCCTCTTGATTCTGCTTTGCTGGCATGGAGTCAGCATGCATTTGTAAATGCAGCTACTGTGCATGGAGGGCTGCCCCCCCCCTTCCAGTGGGTCAGGAGTTCAAAGCCCAGCCTGAAGAGTTGAAGAGTGGGGTGTGAACTCCTGAACCCCTTAATTTAACAGGACAAGAAGTAGAAAAAGTTCTTATCAGCATTCTCCCACCCAGGTTTTTGTCCAATCTGTTTGTCCCGTGGACATGATCTAACATGGAAATAAGTGGAATTCCTGGAAAAAACTGAGACTGACAGCAGCTGAGTAATTTCTTTCAAGCACAAGCTAAAGGCCTGACACGTGGTTTACTGCACCAAATATTCACTCTCCTGTTGTGTGGAATTTGGGCCTTTCCTGTGAGTTCAGGTGTAGCATTCACTTGGGAAAGATTTACTGTTTCCCAAAACCATGTTAATTGGGCTTGTGTCTTTTTCTGGGAGATTTACTGTTTTAGGTCATACAGTCAAAGGTCATCAGATATTCAGGTCTTGGTGGTATCTTTTATGGCAACAAACTCAGGCAGGTGAAAGTCTCTTAGATTTGGATTAGAGTAGATAATATTTATATAGATACATATAAGAAAAGAATTGTTAAATAAAAAAGTGCAAATATCTTTAAATTACTTGTTTTACTACAGGTAAATACTCCTACCATCAGAAATAGTTCAAATAAATGATAGATAAAACTTACCTTACCTTATCTTACTCTGTCATGACCCAGCAGGACTGTAATGATAGAAAGATGGAACTGATAATCTCAAAAACCCTTTTTGAATCAAACACAGTATACTTGTTTATTATAGGACAACTACACTGCCTATGCAAAAAAAAAGTCACACACTTAATATTTCACCTTTAGCTTTGGTTATGGCAAACATTCAATGTGGTATTGAGTGAGTCGGGCTGCTGCGCAAAGTCTTGACCAGCACATCCCAAAGATTCTCAATGGGGTTAAGGTCTGGACTCTGTGGTGGCCAATCCATGTGTAAAAATGATGTGTCATGCTCCCTGAACCACTCACAATTTTCTCAATTTGGGCCTGTTGAATTCTGACATTGTCATCTTGGAATATGCCTGTGACATCAGGGATAAAAAAAAATCCATTGAGGAAATAACCTGGTCATTCAGTATATTCAGGTAGTCAGCTGACCTCATTCTTTGGACCCATCACTTTATCTGCCTCTCTTCTTACCCTGATGCGCTTATCACCACTGGAACAGGGTAAATCTGGACTCATCAGACCGCATGATGGTTTCGACGATCTCCTTGGATGTTTTCTTTGCTTGATTCATACCAATAATTTGACCCTTCTGAAACAGATTCACATCTTTTCCACGACCACAGGATGTGTCTTCAGACATGGTTGTTTAAGAAATGAGAAGCTACTCACTGCATCGGTTAGAGTTAAATAACTCGTTTCCAGCTGAAACATAATCATCAATGCAGTAATTATCCAATGGGAGGCTCTTACCTATTGGTTTTTGTTTGGACGGCCAGTGTGTGTAGCGCAGAATACTGACAGGCTAAGACAACAAGGTTAAAAACAGCTTTAGACTCACTTCTTCACACTCCGCAGAATTTGTAGAATAAAGTAACATACAGTATGAAGTTTTAAGCTCATTAGCAGCTTAAAAGCTTGTATTTTGGAATTTGAAAGGTGTTTTTAATTGTGTTTAGCGTGCACTACCAGCCTGAATAGGGGGTGTGTGCCTATAGGATTTGATGACCATTGAATGTGTTCAGTCCATAGGCTGCTGTGGAATTTAAAAAATTTCATCTTATTAATCCACTTCTGGCCTCAGCTGTACTTTGAGTTTAACACTAATGGACGATTGTTAACATACTAACATGTTAAACTAAGATGAGGAACATGAAACATTATACTAGTTAGCCATCATCGTAGGCAGGATTGCATGTAGACATAAGCTCAAATCACTTTTGCCTAAGTTGAATTATGTCAGCTACATAAATAAAAGGCCATAGTTTTCCTGTCAGTGTATCCATTAATTGGCTAGTTGTTTCAGCACTAATTCAGATATGGATGGAGAAACTGCAGTGTATGTGTGTTTGCGCGCTATCTGCAGTTTGGTGTTGATAGTCCATGTTATGAGACAGCAATGATGAGCTCCTTATTCGTTGTCAGAGATCAGTGAGATCTAGTGGTCGTAATTAATCATGGCCGAGTGATTCTATGATTAATGTTTATACAGTCCCCACATGAGCTGCAGGACATACTCTCACATCCTTCAGCATGTTTACAATTTTACACCTATTATGAGGGAAGATAGAGCGCTCCATTTACAGTTCACTAACCTTTATGACAACACACTCTCATCTGCATTTTATTTTCTTTTTAACACGTGAAGTCAACTACAAAAATGTCAAAATGAAACAGCCCCGTGAAGGGTGGCGCCGCGGCTTTTGAACGGGCATCACTGTTTGATTTAGTTGAAGGTGTTCCACCCTCATCCCTGTTTTTATGAGAGCTTTTAATTTTTATTGAAGGACAGTGCAAAGTAAATGGTTCCTCATCTAAGGAAGATTAAATGGTCTTATACAATTTACAGAAACACGAGGGCATGAGGGACAAAGGGCTGAAATGGGCTTTACAGCACATGTCCTCTAAATAATGTGAAGGTAGGTGGAGGCGCAGTCGGGGGGCAAGCAGCAAGGGGGATGTGTTTCTCTGCAGACACATGTAAATCAATTTGTATTGATCCAAACAATACAGCCAGCAGCTCAGCACATTCATTGATTAAACAATTAGATGACTGCTGGATCTATCTAAATAGAAAATTATATTTGATTTAGCTGAAACCTGACAGTCATATGTGTTCATACTTTGATGTCCTTTGGCCTCAGCCCTTTTTTTTATAAGATGTAAATATGTATGCAGACTTTGAAAGTTCACTAAAACATAAATATATAGCATGGCGTCAAAAAGTACCAATGCCTCATGTAATTTGTTAGGTTAAAAAAACTCCCAGACGTACCTTGGAGGACAAAGACTCAGTGTCCCTCAGAGCTACAATATGTAACTTTTGGGAATCAATTTGTAGTACGAGACTCAAAATCTGTCCACTTCACTCTGCACAGCCCTCGCTCTCCCTGCTCCGCTACGCTCTACTACGCTCGACCCAGCTCTTCAGGTATTAGACTTTAAATTACAATAAAAATACACTAAGTAAAATTGCTACGAAACTTACCAGTCAAGCAGAAATAAATGATCATCTCAAGCCTCAGTCAAAAACCTTTAGAAAGGAATATCTTTGCCCGAGTCTGGGCACAAATGGCACCTCGTCACTTTACTGAACTATTACAATTGCGTCATTCTTTATAATAATTACATTTACCTATTGTACATGGTGCTGATAATACTTTGTGGTATTGCTACTTCCACATAAATACTCATGATAGAGCCATTATAAATTGGCCATTTCTAGGGGACGTTATCTCATATTGAAAATATTGTAATGTTGTTACTATGCAGACTGCTGAGCACCATAACATTTTGTGTTTGTGTTGTACCCAGCCACACCCTCTGATATGTTTTTTCAGTTCTTGTCTGATGTGTGCCTTTTTTTTTTTCCATGTGTCTTTCAGAGAATAAACCATGGCTTTCAATTCCCTTGCTCTGGTGTTTTCACTCAGGGATAGGAGTGATGAGCAAACGCTTTCAGACTCAATCCTTGAGCAAAGGGCTGTGCTGACAGGGATTATTATTTATTTGTCATGGTGGATGTAATAAGCTGTAGATACAGGATGGAGGGCCTGTGATTTATTGCTCTGTCGACCGCCACTAGCAGGACGTGCGCTGTAGCGTGCAGGATGAATACCGCACTGTCAGTTCTGTCCATCCGTCACCATCACCTCTCCCCGCCGCTGCTTTTCTCACACACCCTCCCATTTCATGCCACAATACATAAACAATCTTTCATTATTTTGATACCTTCTTCTTCACATTTGTTCTCTGCATATAACACGGGACCTCGGTTTTATGCGTTTCATCATTTTGATGCACTAGCTCAAGTTGTGCGCCTTGGTGTGATTGTAAAGTGGTTGATGTTTTCATTGAAATCTCCTTTTTTTATTTTTACCAAATGCTCACTTATTTTCACAGTTTGAGAAGTAGAATTTTTGTTCTTTACGCAAGATAAACTTCTGTTACTTCAGATATGAGCTATGAGATATCATAATTCAAACATGCACCATGCTTTACTGTTGTCCACTGGCACTGGGAAGGTTGTACTCCCAGTAATTACGGCTATATTTGGCCACTGCTTTTAATATTATTGCATCGCGTCTCACAGAATGAGGGACTCTCTTTCCTCTCTGTAGGTCATGTAATCTTGTTAAAAGCCTTCATGGTTTTAGGATTATGTTATTGAAATGTCACTTAATTGGATAAACATTTTTTCATGCCGTAAACACACAGCAGCGGGTTCTGTTTAGTTGCAGTGGATATTGTTTACACGGCAGGGGGATTTGCGTAAGTGGAACTGACTCTGTAAACAGCGGCTCCCACTAGAGGCTTTATGTGAAAAGCAGGCTGAGAGTGAGGCATCAGGGAAAACACTTAGCCCACATATCAGAGCTGCGGACATGTGCTTGGCGAGAGGCAGTGAGCACGTTGGTGACAGCGCTTAATTAATATGAGGAATTGCCTTTGTGTCCGGGTAAATGACTTGAGCAGGAGCCGCTTTGTTGTTTAAGCCCACTCAGCCGAGTGTTTGGTGGGGATTTTTTATTTTGTGTGTGTGGCGTAAGCTGTAATCTGCAAATAACATTACACTGCTGCATGGGAAGCACTGGGCAGGTTGGAGAAGCCAATTATTCATTCCTTGGATCAGACTTTGTATCAATCCTTCCCCCTTTTCTTTTTTTTACCCAAACAGCAGCCACCTCCTTTTCTCTCCAGGCCCTCAGATGTCATTTACTACTACTCAGCTTAGTATCTGTCTTATTTAAAGGCTAATTTTTTCTCGGCAAACTATTATTTATGGATTTTTTTGGGCCCCAGCATCATTACTAACAATACAGTTAATAACAATCATTTGTTATTCGGTGTTGGTGCTGATGCTTAGGACGAGGGGCAGTGAAGTGAGAATACTCATTTGGAGGTTGAGGAAAGTCTTGACAGAACCCATTTATAACAAGATCATTGTAGAAGGTCCATCCCATTAATAACCCTCCATAGCAGTCTAATTAGTGTCTATGATGTAAATGAGTCTGAATCATGGAATTGTGTGAATTTCTCCAGCACAGTTTATTGTTTGTGCCATTCATGTTTCTTTAAACATCTGAGCTAATTATGATGTAAATCAACCTTATACTGGTGTAGTTTATTTGTCTGTGCCCATATTTTCCTGTTTAGACCTTTATGTTGCACTAAATTACCAAAAATATGTACAGTTGATTAATCATTTAGTTATGTATCAAGCAAAAGTACCAAGCTTTCTACAAGAGTTTATGAAGGATTGAGCTTTGCTGTAGGGATTCAAAACTAGATGTGTAATAACATGTTCTCAAACCCCAATCCTTTGTTCAACATAGCTTTGGATGTCTAGAAAGACCACTGAAGCCTCCATGAGTAATAGCTGTGTCTCTTCCTTTTTTCTCTTTCTCGCTCAAGTACAGTTGACTTGCTGCTTATCAAGCCTTAATTAGTGATACATTTTCTAGCCGTGATGTCTATCGATGTATTTGAGACAAAAAGGCAAATTGAGTTGTAACTTGACCTGAGAGCCAATCCTTCTAGAAAATGTTCCCCCTCTTTACCTCCCTGCCTCTCTCAATCTCACCTCATTCTCTCTCCCCACAGTCTCTCTTTCTTCCCCCTCTCTCTTTTTGCCATGCGAGTCCAGGAGTGGTCTGGAGAAATGAGGTGCAGCATTAGTGTTTTTTTGCTTGCCTGTGCAATAGAAAACACTGCACGTCAGGGGCCCCGTCAGCAGATCAGGGAGATGCAGATGGGAGGTGAAAAAGCTCCCTGGTGGCAGTCGGGCCCTGCTCCGATGTGATTGCAGCCGCCAGGATGAAGTCAGCACTGACAAAGTGCGCCCATTGATGGATGGACAAAGCCGGGAACTGGATGTGAGAATGGATGGGGCCAGAGTGGGAACTTAACACAGACAAACAAAATGAAAGACAGAGAGGAATTACCTGCTAAAGCTTTCCGGCAATACAAATCCCAGAGCAATTTACTTACTGCTAACTGAGCACGGGAGGACTGTTTGCATTGGTACAAGTGCGGCCGACAGCGGGAATAGCTTTCATTTAGTTGATAGAGGTAGTTTGATTTTACACAATTGTTTTATGATTGCCTGTTTTTTACATATAGTCAAATCCATACATATTAAATGCAAGAACACAACCTCTCATAGATGTAAACGTGTCCATAGACACATTCACACTATACAGCTTCCAGGTATGTTTTCAATTAGATTTGTTTTGAGTTTTTTTGGACAAAAAATATGAACAAAATAAACTATTAACTTGTTTACATTGGGCAAACTGGTTATGCTCTCACTTTTTGCTTAATAAAATAATTCTAATTAGAGAAAAGTGTTGATGACAACATAGAGAGAAAAAACAGCAAATCCTCACATTTGTTAAACTAGGACCAGCTAAAGTTTGATTTAATTCTTTTCAATGTACTTTTTGTCAACCAATTTGTTTCAGCACTAAATAAAGCTCTGTCTAAAGGAGCTTTAAATTGTCTATGTGCTCAAGCACAGTTTAATTTGTCCTGCCTCAAAGTGGACTGTAAAACTCAATATATTTTAGGTACCTCCTGGCCTGAAGAGAACTAATAACCCCTGAAACTCAGGGCCAGTAACCTTCCCAAATCCAGGACTTGTGTGGGGGGTAGGAGAGTATAGTCTCTAGTTGGGGAATGTATTCTCATTACCATTGCACTAGCACTACATTAAATGTCAGTGTTGCTGCCGGATGGGGCCTGGAAGATTAAGACTAATGCCGCTGGCCTCAGGAACTCCGATTAGAACTATTCTCATTAATCAGAGCCTCAGAGATGGAAGCAATTTAAAGCCCCGGTCCTCTTCGAGCATGGGGCAGGGCAGCACCCTGTCGCCCACGAGGGGCGACACACTCGCATGCATTCACTATCACTTCATTACATACCTGCCAAGGACATCTCAAGGCCAGTCACCTCTCGATCTTCACTTCCAGTTCACCTGACCACAGATGATCACCTGAAAGGCAGACAGACTATGGTAAATAAATAAATATGTACGGTACAATAAGAAAAAAGAAAAAGAATCAGAATCCAATGAATAGCTGAATTACATCACACATGATGTGTGTTAATAGTGAGTGGGATTGTTAAAATAATTTTTTAAAATGGTGACACCGCATGTTGAATTATAGTGTCATCGAGTTTTAAGTTGTATGTTGTATGTAACTTTCTGGCAGCCGTGGTTGCAGTTTTATTGGAGGACAAGAACAGTCCAGTATTTAATGGTTAGTCACTCTCTATAAAAAACAATACATGTTGGGAATCATAACCTTTTGTGAAACATCCTCTCATGAATTGTGTCTTTGTATTGGCTTCCAAGGTTACCCATGGCAGTGTGGTAAAAGAAGGACAAAGAGAAGCTTTGAGGTTTAAAATGGATGCAACCTGTGCTTCGTTCTCAATTAGCACCTGTCATAGGAGACAAGCTGCTGGGCTCATGCTCTGTGTGACACCCAGTAGATGGGCTCCTTCTTTGTAAACCACCAGGGATGGATGCAACTCCTTGGTGGGAGTCAATGTATTCTGTAAACAGGAAGGCAAACGGGAGCGAATCTCTCATAAATCTTGAGGTGTAGCGGTATCATTTCCTTCAGCTGACCTTGGTGAGGCTGCAGGATGGGAAGCCTGGGTGGCTGGAGGAAAAAAAGCATCATATGATCTATGGGCAAGAGGAGCAAGGTGCACCATGAATCAAAGCGGGCTGTGATTAGCTATGAAATCTTACACATGTGAACACTCTCTTTTGCTGTTGCTCATCACTTGGACTTTTTGCCTATGCTCTCATTTGATCTGCAGACTTTGGCATCACAAAGTATTAAAAAAATGAAAATAAGCTCAAACATGATAGCACTTTGTGGTCAGTGATGGGTAAAAATATGTCTTTGTAGTTGGTTCCTTCCTGCAGACTGCAGAGCAGGGCCATCAAGCACATTTGTCTCACCCATTGGTGTTTCAAACAAATACATATCAACAGGCCATGAAGTAATCAATGAGGATAATCCATCTGGGTGCCTGTCGATATGGTAATGACTCTGTCTCATCATTATTGCTACACAGCCATAAATCATTCGCTTTAGCAGAAGGCTTAGCAGCTGTTGCAACAATCCCGCGGTTGTGTGGAATAAAGTGCTGCCTTTTGTGATTAATGCCTCAGCATTGTGCTGCACTGCACACTGATTGTTTTCAGATTTGGTAAGAAAGCAGGATGGATTGTATATCAATAAACCAAAGGGGCTTCAAACAAAAGGTAGACCACAGGTATATCAATCTCACTTATTCAATGTTTCTATTATGCATTGTTAATGGTGCATTCATACAGAGCCTTGTCAGACAGGTCTTAAAGGAACAATTCACAATAAAATGTAAACAAAAGAACTGCAGCACCAACCTGCTGTCACTTTCAGATTGATTCACAGGTTTTTTAATACACAGAAAGTACACATGACTGAAGTTATTAATAACAAACTCAAATTTTATTGTGCGGACTGGCCTTTTTTTTTTTTGTCAGACAAAATATGCATGCATGTAAATTTAGTCTAATCTGTTGCCAAGCACAAACCCCACCCGTGCTGCTGTTATGCCGGACCCCATCTAAACATAACCTTGACATGCACTACACTGTTGCAAACTCTAAGTCTGGGGTTTTTTTGCCATTAAAAGCATTTTATGGTCGCTGCAACAGCCAGTTTTCATTTTATGGCAGTATAGCCCAAAGTCACTCAAGAGCTAAGGCTACCGACTTTTTATTCCCTCTTATATGATGATATTATATTTTGTTTTTCTAATCTGTATAAAACTGAAGTGAGTAGTGGGGGTGTTTTGTGTTGGATTATGCTGGATGAAGAGACATTTACTGCATATACACCCGCATTGTCTTTGTGCTAAGCTAACTCAGCCTACAGACAGTAACTCTTGACACGTCCACTGAACGTAGTCCAACAATGCTCCATCAAAAATCATTAGTTTAGGGTTATTGTAGATGGATATCATGTGCAAACATTAATACCGTACATAACAGTAATTTATTTGGTCAGATCAATTAAATAGTTGTCTAATTTTGCTTTTATCTCATGGACCAGCAGATATGAAACATTTACAAAACATTAGAGGCCTTATCCACAGTCATGTTGCACAGACTGTTCAGCCAAATGTAAACTTAATTTATTTTGGCCTTGGGCTCCAGAGAGGCAGGAAGGAGTTACAGACAAGGGCTAAGTAATGGAACAAAGACATTTAAAACTGATAGCACTTGTCCACATGAGTGTCAACAACAGCCAGTATGGAAGCAATTTATTCAACCAATCATTCAAGTACATGAAGTGCACCGGTGATCTGCTGCTGCTAGTGGGACACTGGAAAATGTGATAGTTGTTTCCTCCCTATGAATCACTAGAGGCAGGATGCTCGCTGGACTCAAAGTGGATTGTTCAGCGTCCTGATAACAATTTAAATCCTGTTATGGATAATGCTGGGTAATGCCGTCTTAAAAATTGAACATGACACTCAAGCGATTTATTATCCTTGTGTTTTTAACCTTGGATATCGGGTTGTTTATCCTTTTGATCCTTTGGAAGGTGCATTCTTGATATAAGCATGCATTGTTCATTGCATGTAGATGGTAGTTGTGAACAAACAGATAAAAACAAGCGAGAAAGCTGGCGTGGACGTAATGTATGTGTCTACAAGCACAAAAGGATGATGAGAGTTACGCTACATGGTCCTATAATGCTTTTAGATGTCACACAAAACAGGAAATATGCCCTATTTATCTGTGGTGAAATACCACTGCATTATGCTGCGAATGCTGTTTAATGTTGGAACAGTTAAATCTTTCATGATGCAATTTATCACGTCGTAATTTTAGCCACAGGACAGTTTCAGACTCCGTTTGCAGATGTGAGGCAGTTGTGGGGGTAAGAAAACAAAAGCTATCAAATAAATCACTCAAACAGCTTTTTCAGGCTTTTTTGAACGAACAAAGCCTGTAATCATTTTCAACGGGTTACCTCGTTAAACTCATGCCATTCGTATGAGTTAGTGAATAACTGAGAGTTCCCCATTACCCAGAGGCATGTGCTCAGGCCTTTCATACTGTAGCCTCTTTCTGTCCAGCTGCTTTTTCAGGCCCAGCTGGTAATTCCAAAAAATCCACAACAAATAGACCTCCCTTCAACCCCTCCTCATAGCTGTAGAGAGTCCCCCCCCTCTGGTCCTGAGCTGACACCAGGGCCGGCCTTTGGTCTGATTTAAGACCCTGGCCTACTGATGACCCTGTTTACTGCTCTCTCCCTCCCCTACTCTATCTCTGGCTTTGGTTTTGCTTGACTTAGGGAAATGCTTGCTCATTCTCTCCGCTGTTCATTAATCTAGTGAACAATGAAAGGATTTGAGCACAAACACAGTTGTGCATAAATCTTTAATGTGGAGCTTTTACTTTTCTCTCTTTTGTTTTACGAGGCCAGGGCTTTTGTCATAAACAGGTTTTGAAATATCTTCTGTGTTAATGTGGCTGTATTCTGAGGGAACAAATTATCACTACTACTGTTTCAGAGTTTCGTTAGTACATTATCTGTTTTCTTGTCACAAGCTGTGAATCACAGCGATCCTGACTTTCCTGCTCTTGACTTTTTGGCATCAGAGAGTGTGTTTGATGATTCATGCGCCGCAAATGAACGTCACTACTTTATGACAAATGACCAGCCCTTGACCTTGACACTCAAACTCTTGTACTAGTTTTTGGACAGAGATATATGGCCTCTAAATACATAAACATATTATTTATGTGTGCTTAAGTTACTGCTATTGTTGTCTCAGCACATACAAAGGCCAGAGCTGTGGCCTTGGGCCAGGCGACAGCACACTTTGTCATAGTTTTTCATTTTCATGCATAATTAAAAAACTTAAATTACTTGTCATGTAGAAATTATAATGCTGCAGGAAACAGACTACATGAAAATGTATTTTCTTTTCCATGAGACTGACAGGAAATCAATTAATCCTGATGTATTATTTTATGCTGGACAGGCAGTAGGCTCCAGGAGAACGAGGATGGAGATTGGCTACAGCTGTTCTCATTGGTGCAGCCATATATTATAGCTGGCGTGTGTGTGACAGCTTCTGAGCAAAATGGCTGAAGGGTATCAGGCAGGTGACTAGACTATAAAAAGAATAACACTGTGGTATACAAACTGTTTTCAGTGACTGATGTAAGATTTGTGGTGGTGAAGAGGCACTTTACTGCTGTGCTCCATGTACTGTAGGTTTCCCCATATTTTTTCCAACAACAGCTTTCTGTCACACGTTATGTTGAACCTTTCTATACCTAATGCTATTTTCTTTTTGTGTGCCAGAAGAGGTTGTCATGCAGCTTCTCATACTTTATGAACCTTATCTAGCTTATCTCTCTTTTATCATGAGTATATTTCAAACTGTTATCTATCTTTTTGAAACTTACAAAATTATTAAATTCTTCAGAATTTAAGTGAAAACTAACATAGATCTAAAACATTTATCAACTTGTACCCATCCTTAGTGCGCAAGATTGTTTGAAACCAATAAATCATGTTAATGTTAGGTTAGCGTACGTCCCAGCATGCTTTGTCACTGACTTAGGGTTCACCAGAATTATACCTTTACTCAAGACTTTTGTGTCTTAGTTAGCATTTTATATAAAGTATAATGAATGCACAATAGTATATTTAACATATATAGTATTATAATGGCAAGGCTTATTAGCTTGACTTCACTGTACACCAAAAATGTTTACGATCAAAAGATGAACATGAGACACTCGATGTGTTGAACAACAGAGAAGAAGGCCTACATTTTCAGAAGACCCACATTTTTATTGAGCAAGTATCAGAATCTGTGACTGTTTCTTGTACTGTACTGTGAGATTGATTTTTAATGCTTTTAATGATTACTCTCTCAAGAACAATGGCTATACCAACTAAAAGAATGTGTGATGTATTGGGAGAAAAAAGAATCCACAACACAGAGTGTAAGGAAATCTAAGGAAAACAACAATAGATGATGACGGAGGCACTGTGAGAGGAGTGAAGTAAAACCATAAAACAACAGTGACATCACCAACAACTTCCTGAGGAGGCTTTGAATCACAATCTGCAGAAATACATAGACCGTACTACAAGATACAAACCCCATCCTCAGAAAGAATGAGAAAGACAGGTTTCAATTTGCAGAAAAGATGAAGAAGAAAGAAGGAACAAAGCTCATGAGACCAAGATTCACCTCTAGCAAAGTGTGGAGAAGAAAAGATCTGCTGATGATCTTAACCCTACAAGATCATCTATGAAGCACGGTGCAGGTTGTGTCTAACTTTGGCTTGCATGGCTGCTTCTGGAGCAGGCTCACTAATCTTTATTGATGCAATACCTCATGATGATAGCAGCAGAATGTATTCAGGGGTGCGTAAACAAAAACATTTTGTCTGCAAATCTGCGGAGAATTGCATCAGCAATCATTTGGAGGAAGTTCATCATGCAGCAAGACAATGACCCAAAACACACTGCCAACTAAAATATGTTGACTTGGCAGCGTGTTTTGGGTCATTGTCTTGCTGAATGATGACTTAATCACAGGCAAGGCAGTGGTTTTAGACCACTGTTTAACATTTTCTATAAATATAGGCCTAATGACAATATGTCCAAAATTAATGTAAATAGTTGATACTGATGTTTCAATAAAAGTTTCCTAAACAATCAATTCTTTTAAATTCAGATATTCAGTCTTGCAGTACAACATCCAGCTTGTCTTTCTATGCTTGTCTTTCTATGTGGTAAGACCCATTAATAAAGGAAGAGCTACCTTGATTCAAAATATATATATATATTTTAATTTCCTTCAAAATTTTAATTGTTTTTACAGTTCAGTTGTATAAAAATTTAATTTTTAGGAGACAGGGTTGATTGTTTTACAGTGTAATTGTAAATCAGATTATTATTAAATGAATACTCAGCTGGACATACTAGTTGTCAGCATTAAAGATGCACAATTCAAAGTCAAACGTTTTATATTTTCTGGACTATGAGCAAACGTCATGATTGATTCAAATTCACAATTCCTTGTGTGTATGACATGAAGTTAGATACACACCCTACAACACAAAGCAGAGTCCTGCAGAGGTCACACAACACTTCACGGGTGAGCCAGATGAGCCTTAGTACTCACTGCCACAATATCAACGAGGACAAACACAAAAGAAGGAATTGTGAGCGACTGGCATTTGACGGCAGCTGTCTTTTTTTCTTCTCTGGGTTAATTCATTGGATGAAATGTGGCACATGATGTGTCATATATCAAAGGCAGGGCATCAGTGATCTTTGCTCAAGGGCATGGATAACAGGCAGATAGACATGTGAATGAGATGAAGAAGGTGGCGGAGGTGGGGTGGGTTGGGGAGCGACTCATCCCTTTCTGCCATCACCACAGAGAAGATAGAGGAAGATTTATGGGACATCACGGACCAAATACTGGCAGGCTGACCATCTTATACTGTATATGAGTTCCTCCCTCCCACAGCCTTCCTCCATCTTGTCTTTTATTTCGACACCCTAGAAGAAGTTGACTCACAAATCAGATATTTAAAGATGGAATTAGATTCCAGCTTTGTTTTTTTCATTGTCATTAGGATCTCCGTCAACCTTTGTACCAGTTTCCAGGCTCAAATCCAACTTTTTGAGAGCCCTGCACTGTGGTCTTAGATTAACTATCAAATTTCTACAGGGACTTTCAAACAGAGACCATTAGCACAAGTATATCTGATGTTCAGGATTTCTGTATTTGTTTTTACACATTAGCAACCCATTGACGTCTGATAAACACAGATGGTTTGGAGTCCGTCCAGTATCCAAAGTACAGCACAAAACACAATAGTCTTACGCATTATTTAATTACAGTCATCTGTAATGCTGTCGCTCCACCTGTGTTGCGTGGCTCAGTACTAAAATACTAAACAAAGCAATGCACGCGAAAGCTGCAGAAATCACGGACAGTAATATGCTGACATTTTAATTGAGTGTGATCATTGAAGTAGCGCTCTGATGCCTCGTCTGACGGGATCTGTTCCACAGTGATTATAACTGTGAGGACAGATGATCTCCGAGGTACAAAGTGTCATATGATGATTTCTCGGCTTTCCTGGAAAAGAAGTCGTCACATCTGCTTCACAGGTCGTAGATGATTTCTGAGGATCCCAGCTGGTGTCCTCCCATGGGACACATTTATGTGTTATCACCATTCATTACAACAAGCTTTATAAATGAAAAGTCCCTTTGGGTGTATCAATAGCACCGTGCACAGCAGAAATATCTTGCAGTGCTTTTTAGTTTTTCAATTAGAATTTGCTGTTTTTGGTAAAACTAAACCAGAAACTGAAACTTAGTTGTTTTTATTGCTGCAGACTGTGAGGGAGGGCTGTTTGGAAGAGGAACACACATATCCTCAGGGAGAAAGAAGAAACCATTGCTGGCTTTTCTAGAGTATCCAGTAATTTCAGCACATGTCCAAGCTATTTACAGTTTATATTGGTTATTTGTCTTCTAATTTTAAAGACAAAAACATGCCAATTATCTGAGGTTTAATAGCCTAGATTTTATGAAGGAGATTTTCTGTGTGTGTGTGTGTGTGTGTGCGTGCGCACTGTTCATGAGATTGAGTCAATCATCTTGCGCTTTGGATGTTCCCTGTAGCAAGGAAGTGCCATATTTCATCTAACTCTGCTAATTGACCTGAGTAACCGTTAAGAACTGGGTGAATTATAACGTTTACTGCAAGTGTTCACTTGTAACATGGCAGTGTAAGGAATCTTGTGAAAGACTATGAACGAATTCAGAAATACACAACTTTTCTACAATTGTGCATTTTATTTAGTCGTGACATTGCATTAAATCATTGACTCACTTATGCGGGAACATGTGCAGTAATATTACATAGGTGACATCTGTGGACATGTCATATAGATTGTAATCGAGGCACAGAAACGGGACAAACCACAACCTTGTTTTGTATCAGGTTGCTTGCCAGGAACTATTGAACTTTTCTTCGACAGGTCGTTCAGACTATGACATCAGTGAAAGGACAGTGGGATCAACTTAAATGCCAGGAAACAAAGTGAGTCTGTTGACTCTGCGTACTTCACTGATCTGATACAGCACAGATGCAGCGGTTGGTATTCGTGTACCTGTCAGGAGCGATGAGCACAAGGAGGAAGTGGCTGTGTTCGTCGGGGGATATCCTTCCTCTCAGCAGCAGAGAGGGTGAACGCCCTGTTCTCACAAAGGGTAGCCTCACTCCTTCACACTGTTTATTTTTAGTCATAACATCCACTACAATTGAACGAATGGGTCAAGGTGAGGGTAGGACAGTTGTGAGGGGGAGGGTGCCTGAGGAACAACAAACAGATGTTCTTTGATGATAATTGCAGAGAAGGGAAAAGGAGTGTGGAGAGCAACCTCGTAAAGTGCTCACTTGTTGAGGCTGTCCCTCCTGCCTTCTGCCCCCTCTGAAGCCCTGTGGTGGTATGTTGTTTAGCCCCAGGAGTCAGAGTGGGCCTGCTGGTACCATTACCCTTACTTGCCAGAGGTGACATCTGTTCATGGTAGGAGCCACAAATTTGAATGCCAATATGCTTGCCCTGATCTGACCTGGAGAAGGGGAAAAAAAAGTTTGTCAGTGACAATCTCTCTTAACATGAAAGGTTAGGAAGCCACAGCCCTTAATCAAGTGTGGCTGTCAGCAGCCTCCCTTTAAAATGGAGCTGTAAAGACAGGCTGCCAGTGTTACGGCTGATGAGTGCTAGCACAGAATGATTGATTTGTGTAAATCATTTTCTTTTTTGCTCTCTCCCTCTCTTTTACGAGCATCCGTAGCGGTGGAGGATAGCGTGGATACCATCGTGGGATTAAGTATAGCTCCTCTAGGCTGTCCTGGTGATTAATGAGCTGCCACAGCATTCCCAACTGTCAGTAAGAAGAGCATGGGTTCAAATCATGTCTAGACTGATGATACAAAGGATAAAAATCAGTTGTGTCATCATGTCATTAATGTCCTGTAGTTCTGATGTTGATTTAGCAAGTTGCCGATTACCCTCAGAGGATCGTGACACGTTGGTTATTTAGAAGTCTCAATTGCCTTATTTCTGCAAATTCTTCAAGACAAAGTTAATATCAGAAATATTGATTTACAAGTTTAATTGTTTGGGTTAGCCAACATGCAGTTTAGCATTGGGTTGTAGCATTAATTTATTAAAGTATAGTAATTAGTTAGGTTGTCTGTTTGCCCCTTTCTTCTGCATGTTTCCCATCACTTCTAACACACTCTCCTTATTTTATTATTATTATTCATATCTTCAGCTTTAATGCCAAAGTCGCACCACAATTATCAGCTTTTACTTTAACATTCTTCAGCATACTGTAGCTAAAAACTGAAACTAAACTAAACTAAACTAAACAAGACAGGAAAATGTTTAGGTTTTTAGCAAACAAAAAACAACGGTGGTTGCAGCCAGTTCAGCCAGCCAGCTGAAAGTAGCATCCCAGACACTACCGATCTCTTCATCGTATTCAATCTAAATACTCACTCATCAAGAGGCCACTCACTCTAGTCTCAGTCTCAGTTTATTTACATTTTAAGGGGTTTTTCTAATTCACTTCCTGTTGTGATCAGTGCACATAGGGAGCAAATACATCGTTGTTGCCTTTTTCTTTTTTTTTACCTGAATTAATAGTGCCCGGGAATCTGATGTGTCTGTGATAGCATGAATGAAAGACCCCCAAATCCTATTACCTGGATGCAATCTCACTTTTGCTTTTTAATTAGTACTTTTAATCTCACGTATTGATAGAGATATCAGTTACTCTGCACAGTTATCTGTTGTGTTCTTCGGGTCCTCCAGAGATTCTTTATGTCTTGTTTTAGAGATTGTTTCTTGTAATGTCTTCTGACCTTTTGCATTGAACCAGATAGCTGGGCAGAGAGCTGTGAGGAGAACAAGAGAGAGGAAAATTGAGCGACTCTACGTTCATCTCTCCCCAAGGAGTGTCGTGTTTCTCTTTCCACCATTTATTTGAAAGCTATCATTTCCTAGGATTCATTGCTGAAAAATGGCATTGATTCTCTGGATGATAGATGCTAAGTGTCCTTCTATCGACATACCTATTGACAGGCCTGTGTAAATTCTGCATCTTATTACCCCAAGATAAATGATACACCTTGTGAACCAGGAGGATGTAGCTCAGTCGATTGCAATGTCTGAGTATTGGTGGCTGTCACTGCTGAACAGCATGATTCATTTTGTCAGAAAACACCTTATCAGTCACTGTACTGAATAATTAAACATAATAAGAGTGATGGCAGATAACGCCCCTCATTCAAAGCATCCAGACAAAAGAACAAGAATGACTATAAAGGCTTTTATTTAGCTCTGTGCTGCAGCGACTGTGGGAAGGTCAAATCTTAATCTAAAGGTGTTTTGACTCTAATATCCCTGTCTGGAAAGTTTGCTGTAGCATTAAAATGACTTATGTAAAGCCTTAAACCTACTGCATGTGCTGTGAGGCAGCTAGTTTCTTTGCTGCATTGTTTACAAGGGCTATTTTTCTTTGACTCTCTAAGGTTTATTGCATCTTAATCCTACCCTTTTGTAGCACTGCCTGCAAGGACGTTAAATAATGTCCCACTGCCAACCGTTTTCTCCATCTCAATTTGTTTTATAGTAATACACAATTTAACCTTCAGAATAGCATTTGCAGGTTCATAACACTTGGAACAGGTGTAATTTTTCTAACAAACACAGCTGCAATGTGACCCTATTCATCTCTGTTTCTTAAAATGCATTGTATTAATCTGTGGGCCATTTATGACCCATTATTTCAGCAGGACAATAATTCAGTCGTATTGTTCACTCTCGCTGCTGGAGGGAATCTTTCCACTCCAGTTGTAGTTGTAGTTGTACAGCTATGTGTATGATCTGTGAGTATAGTAGTATTTTGCACAAGAACCCATGAACCATAATAAGTAATGGAGAGTGAAATGACATTTCCCTCTGTGGTTTGTGTTTGAAGTTTTTCTTGAATGTGTACAATGCATGATCTGTTAAAAAAGGGATAAAACTAAATCAGTCAGTTAATTGTATTATTCCAATAAGATATTTTTAACATTAGGCTTGGTGAAACTAAGCTGTGGCTGCAACTAAAAGCAGAGCTTTGTCGATGCTGCAAGTTGAACCTCTGTGCCAACGTTTCTCCCTCTTGTTCTGAAGATAAATTAGCAGCTTCTAAATAATGCAGTGAACCCTAATTCTCTCTGATTAGTAGTGAGTTAGATGATGGCGACCCATTGAAATTGGTCATCAGCATAAATAACGAGCGAATGAACTGATAAAATGCAAAGTCCTCGGCCATCATAAATCAAATGGAATCCACTGGCCATGGAAGCGGGTGGAATTAGAAGTCCATGCTCCTATTAATTATGTTGCCTTGTGAAGGCGACAGCGTGATAAATCAGTGCTGAAAGGCCCTTCACTGGCAGGGGCCTGAGGACTTAGACTGCCTGCAAATTGCTTTGTGTATGCTTCTAATTGTTTCTTAAATAACCCACCTTTTTGAGGCAGGTTGGAAAGGTAGTCTACCAAGAAGGGTCAAGGAAGTGAGAACTGCTGCCTCTTAAAGATAACATCATAGAAAATCATCTCTCCCTTTGTGTCAATTGCTGATAGCATCGACAAAGTATATAACACAACACAAAAAGGGCATAAAACATGAACATACATGAACCAAATGGTAATTTATCAGAATAACCGAAAAGCAATGTGCAATGACATTGCAATGCTAATGTACATGTAGCATGTAACATTGGGCCTCAGAGGTGTGAATCCGATACCATCCATACGATACAGATCTTGATAACTGTCAGTGAGATGATATATTAAATATACACAAGCAGCAACTAGTGGTGCCATACGATATGATTCACCCCTCAATCACGATACAGTGCTATTCAACACGATCTGACCTGACAGGATGCAGTGCAATGTGAATGGATGATGCAAAGTAATGATGCTCTGCAATCCAATGAGTTTCATTATTTACTTATCAAATAAAATAAAGCATGTTTTTTGTACATTTTCTGTTCTCTGCCTGAAGCGGCAGTACATATAATACTCCTTGTACAATAATACACATAGAAAAACTACATAACACTTTTCAAAAAACCCTCAATACTTTGCTCACCACTCTCAGGGAGGGGAAGCCAGAGATCAATCCAAACCCAAGGCACACGATAATGTAAAGTAGGTCTAATTAAGGAGGAATAAAAATGTCACCTTCTCAAATTATTGGGTTCATCAAATTTTTAAATAAATGCCAAAAACATGCAATAGTCAAATATGCTGTTTTTACCAGTGCAAATGTGTAATAAATAATAAATCTCATCTTGCCTGAACATGTGAATCAATGTGAATGAATACATTTGAGCCCAGTCAAGCAGCAGCCTGTTGCTGTTGCTCTCACTCTTTTCAGTCTTTTTAAATGAATCTTGAATAATGAGGCAGTTATAGTACAGCCAAGTATAAAAGTTAATTTGTATTTGTTGCACACTGGACATCATCTAGCATGAAATGTAGAGTTTCCATTGCATTTAGCAAGAACATGCAGTTAAGTTGAATAGTGTGTGCTGCCTGAAATAACAGCAGTCATGCAATGTCAGTGCATGGCTATGTGCTGTGTCTGCTGTCAGTGTGTACATGATGAAGGGCTTCGGTGGTTTGAGTACTTTGATCTACTGACAGTTTTGAAAGGAGAAGTTGTGTGTGTGTGTAGGGCAACTTCTGAATGTTATCATTATTGATTCTTCGCTACGAACCATGACCATTTATAAAATGAATATAGCAGTTTTTCTGATTATTTGTCAATACACGTGAAAAAATGTGTTTTCAGTGAGAGTAAATGTAACTATGGGAATCTTTTAGGGAGCAAGAATACCCTGTTAGTGGGAATAGTTTTGAACAGCTAGTCTGTATAGACTTGAATGCTCATCTGTAAGTTTTCTTCTTGGCTCAAGTGTATGAGGTTGGTATTCTTTGTGTCTTTGTTTTTGTTGAATTAAGCAGTTTACCAGGCCTGCTTACTATGTAACTTTACTTTGACACACAAGCCAGCCACAAACACACACGGATAAATTCAATTAATTTTCAACATTGTCAACTGATTTCCTATTAATCAATGGATTGTTGCAGTACAAATGTGTCCGGGTGTTTGTGCATGTTTGTAAGTGTACATGTGTGCGGTGGTGTGTGTCCTTCTGTTGACATTCAGCCCCTGGTACATGTTTGAGTTTAAATAATGCTCCTGTGCGGTTGGAGGAATAATGGTGTGGACTTTCATGACATTGCGTCAGTGCCAAGGTGACTGACTCGAGGACTGATTGCTCCCTCCATCTCTCCCTCTCTCTGTCTGTCCCCCCTTCTCACCCTGTCAATAAGCATCCTCTTGTCTGATGGAGTCACATCAGGGCACTGCAGCTGACACCATGGTGTCTTTATTTCCTGCAGCAATCCTTTTACAAGACACATCAGTGGTGATTAATACACTGACAGCAGCCAGGAGGTTAACCCCCTGCTGCCAGCCAGCTACTGTTACTGACAAACGTACACCACTCTCCTTACATACCTAACTACACCATACTGTAGCTTGTTATTATATATATACCAGGTACAACGAACGAAAACAAAATATAGTGTAAAATGTCAGTTGCTTGCCCAGCACTGTACAGTAGATTGGATTGATGGTAGCAGATGATACTTGGTATTCCTAAACTGTCTTTTACATTAAGCCAAATGGTTGCTCCCACTTGCAGCTGTCTGCACGGATATTAAATCTGAGGTCTTCCGATTCAAATTTATGGCATCCATTACTCAAGAATTTACATGTCCAGGTGTTGCATCTGTTTGGCTTCAGGTAGGGGTCAGTTTGATTTATTAATGTCCACAGTTTCATCTGCTAGACAATCACTGACATATTGTCACTTAGGGCAGCATGTCTCTCTGTCTTTAACAGCTGTGACAACCTGTGTGTTATTAGCTCCCTGGCTGATTATGCAACACACAGACCAAACATGTCAGCATCTGTAGGGCAAGATTACACACAGTGCTTAATGCTTATAGGAATCAGTAAACGACAAATCATACACTCGAGGCTGAGTGAGGATTTTCCCATTATATCTTATCAACACCTGCTTAATTGTTGAACATCTCAGAAATCTCATGATAGAGGAGATATGTTAACAGTCTTCAGGAGTGATTGAGCCATCTGGGTCATTCAGAGCCATATGTTCACACTTTTTTATTGTTGCACAGGTTTCAGAAAACAGTTTGTTTGCAAAAGCCCAGGAGCTCTGTAGTTACACAGCTTTTAAATCCAAGTAGCTGGTGGGTGAAGGAGCCTTAGTTAGTACAAATAGATCAGTTAGTTAATAATAATAATATATAATAATGGTTAATTGCCTAAATGTTTTTGCAATTAAGTAAACATACCAAAATTCAAATAGTTCCAGCACTTTTGAAATGTGAAACTTTTAAAATAATGCTGACTTTCTGTGACTAACATGTAAATAAATATTTAATATTTTTTGGCTTTTGACCTTTTAATCAAATTAAACAGGTTATATGACTCTGACACATTGAACTCTAGACTCTTTTAAACTTTTAAAGTTTATAAAATTGCATAAGTCCACCCACACAATCCCTGCCATGCCATAGCATCTCTGCATATTATAAATAAACCTCTCTGCATTTCCTTGCATCTATGTCATTCCGGTGTACTGTAGCTGTTGCAGCTGAGGTCTCCTAAAGTAGGTTTATATGTGTGTTTCTACAAAGTTTCTAAAGAGGAATAGGAGTGATAAACTATACACATGACTATACACCTTGCAATTGTTTTCTCTGATACCAAACTAGGTTGGTACCAAACACTACTGCCCCACCGCTCACAGTGCATGTCAGCAGGATGGACCACTGAGGGCCATAGGTGGCCCAGTTGTTGGGACATAGCAAATGTCACAGGCTGAGAAAGAGAACGTCCCCTCGAGTCCCCCAGATGCTTCTCCCACCTCTCATCATTAACTCTCACACTGAGCTAGTAATTAGGGCTCCTTGCGGCATAAGACAGATTCTGCATCAGACCAAATTTTCTAAGCTGTCATTCTAATTATATAGGCCAGGGCAAGATGGATCAGCTTGGCTATGTGTTAGTATTGATGTCAGTTAATCATGGCGACTTGGCCCCAAGCTAGACTATCTGCTGTGTCCATCTAAATGTACTAAAAACTATAAGTTTGTGGCTAAAGATGTTCAACTAGTAGAGTCGAGTAGCTCAGAGACTGTAGCATATTGCAATTGGGCAGTACTGTGAGTCAAATTCAATACTGTTAGACTGTGGATTTAAGTCTGTCTTTTGTTCCCGCTTCTCAAGCAACTTGCAAATTATAACCTTTTCTCACTCGGTAAGCTAGGACTTATTAATTGGATTTGACAAGGGCATATTATGCACAACAAATATGCATAAATCTGCAAAAATGGAACAGAAAATTAGAAATAAAGAAGAGAACAAAGTAGATTTACATGGTTGGCTAGTCTGAATGTCTGGTATCATATTCCCTCCTGCCGCCTGCATAAAAAGGCACAGAACTGTAACAATGGGTATCAGTAGAAAGTGCTTTAAAGTTAAAGCTGATGGATGGCTTGTCAAAAAAAATAATTGCACTGGTTGGAAAGTGGGTCTGCGTGCTTAGAGGGGGGAGAGCAGGATCTACAGAGAGGATGATGGGAAGTGACAGTGGTCTGTCAAGATGCAGTGGTTGCCCAGAGTAGTGTGAAGCCCCAGCTAGAAGGTGGCAGAACAGAGCAGGCTGTCAGAGCAGGAAAGTGCCTTTTAATACATTGAAAAGAAAAGGAATCCGCCTGTCAGACCTGTTCAGCCAGTTGAGGGAGGAAGAAGGAATATGGTGACTAGGTGTAGACATGGTAGAGCTGGGTGAATCTGCCTTGCCACTGGCCTACCTATAGGTGCAAATCATGCAGTCGAATGAGACAGATCATCAGTTGCTAGTGGCTGTTACCAGTTACAACTCGTTCCTTTTGCTGTGACAATTCATTAATCAGTTTGACAGATCTGGCCTTATTACATGCAGTATGTGACACTTGAGCAATTGGATTGTCAACTTCATCCTTTTATAAATGCAATTCAAACTGAGTTCTGACTCTCATGCACTGACCTTGGGATGGAAGCACTACACTTGTGTGCTTAAATGTGTGCACTATTACTGGATGTACATATTAAAAGCATGTACAATACACTGCTAATTCATCTGCTTTCTTCCCGCCCTTGCATGATATAAACTTGTCAAGCTTTGATCTTAAAAACAATGTATAGACTGACCTAACAAAGGATCTAGTGCCCAGTAAGACAGACAGCTAATAGATAAAGAAGCCAGAGAAGCCTCATTTAGAGAGGAAGGGCTGTTTGCGCTGCCAATATTACAAAGGGGAAGTCGACAACCATTGATCCATGCTCACGGATGACAGCTTAAAAATTCAGCAATAATCATGACAAATGAGGAGAGGCACCATCGCCAGAAAATTATCAATAATCAGCGGCTGAAAAGAAATGCCAAGGTCAGAGAGAAAAGGCTACTGAAGTTCTGTCTGTGTGTGGACAATGTATTGGGAAAAATAGGAGGAGCAACCTCTAAAGTGAGGTAGAAGCTTTTAATTAAGTTTTGGATCCTACTGGGACATGAATGTCCCTCGTATGGATTCTTTAACAGAGCCAACTGAATGCCAAGGGCAAAGAGACCATTATGTAACGGCAGATTCTGGCAGCTTTGATCTCTCACAGGGGAACTGGTGGATGGATTTACTGTATCAATAACTCTATCCGTTTTCAAAGGAAACCTGAAGAAGGCACAGGCATTGCTAGCATCGTGTTTCATGATAGGTCAGTGCTGATGGGGGCTCAAGCTGGAGGGATTTACCTATTTGATCGTCAGCATTCATTGCCCTTTTTTGAGTCACCTGTCCCTGTCAGGGTTGTGGTGGCCAGGAAAGTATCACACTGGGGGCTTCTTTTTCAAACAACAAGATCCTTAAACTCCAGTTTGCTGGAGCTGACTTCAAAAAGACCAGGCCAGTACTCGTTGGTTCCCAAACAACTCCAAAGAACAATGGTTGCACTGAACTGAACAGGCACATAGATTACTACCAGCTAACCTAGGGAGCACTGTCTTAACACACTGGTACAAAATCTTTTTTCTTTAATGTGTCGCCCATTTGGACATGCAGAGTGATTGGTATTTAAGCCACTGGCTCGGTGAATAACACATCTTAGACCCTGCAGTCATGTTTGAATTCAAATTAATTGATATCCCTGGCAAAAGTCACCATATTGGGTCTTATTGCTCTTATACACTCTGACTGTAATGAAGTCAAAGGTTTGTTTCTTAGTTTGGGCAATTCATAATTGCATTATTACTGTTGACTTAGCTCTCCTTTCATTTAGGCTTAGCCCCCTTCACATAATACTAATGTCTTTAGTTATTTACTGCTAAAATATAACGAAAGGGGAGTAAAGTGTAAAGCTGTAAAAGAAATGCTGGCACAGTCATCAGAACTCATTTCAATCAGAAGCAAATGCTATATTGCAGTTTCAGATGCACTTTTTTGGGATGTTTTTAAATCACTAGGCAGGTTACTTGTTCACTCAAGGTTCAATGGGTCATGAGGTCAAAAAGACAAGAGAAGTTGTGCCATGGCCTGTGATTGACTCATCATTTGGCTTTGGGACTTGATTTGTTGTCTGTGTGTGAAAAGTGGCATATGACTGTAGGTATGCACTCTTCAGGGGAGGTGCGCTTTCTCACATCTCTGGTTCAAACTAGCACACTGCTAATAACAACACATATTAATCCTCAGCTGGTGAAAATGATCATGCAGCAAACATTAAAACCTTGGTGGAGGTGTGAAACAATAAAGCGTCCACGGCAGCTCATTTGTCGAACTGTGTTTGGCGTCCTTGTCAGGTATATAGAATGTTCGCATCTATTCACACGGAGTTGTAAATTTTTAAAATACCGTTAGCATCATAATGCGATACGTCGCCTCAAGAGGGATGATTATTCTGTCATATTATTGCCGCCCACATGCTGCCCACACACTTCCTTTGCCTTTGCTGTAAGGATAAAGCACAGTTCCTGTTTTTCTGGGACCATCTGTAAGAAAAAACCAGCCCAAGGTAAAAACGATGACTGCAACTTGGCAGAAGATTAAACAGGCCCTCCGCAAAAGCCATTAATAATTCTCATATTTTGGAAACAGACCATACATACAGAATCTGTGGTATTTAATCTCCTCTCTCAGCAAATAAAAAAAAGGTCAGCTGGGAGGGAGAGACTTTTTTTCTTTCCAAGCCCAGAGTGATGGGCCTAGCTTTTCCAAGACACCCCATTTGTCTGTCAGGGCTGTGAGCACAGCCAGTGATTTAGTTTCCATCACATGAAGCTCATGTCCGGTTGATGATACTGCCAAGCGGGATATGGGGAGAATTTGTCAACTGCAGCTTTGACAGGGAGATAATTGCTGATAGTTAGCAGAATAATAGGATATGAGCATTACTAGCCACACAGGGTAAGGGAATATTTGTTGCTCACACTTAAGATCTCATTGTCCCACTCACTTCAGCACTGATTTTGATTACATAGATAATTTGACCTAATCAGGGTAAAACAAGCAACATATCAACTAAAGATGCAAGAGATTTTTATTACACCGTTGAAATGCGATTAACACTTTATTTAGCATGTGATGTCATTATTTATACAGGTGTCTTAGCAACTATTTTTTTCTTTGAGCTGTTTGCTTCAATTGTGAAAAAATTAAATATACAGAAAAAGTATACACTAAAGTCTCCACACCAGAGTGGAGATGCAATCAACATCATATGCATTCTTAAATGAATGTGAATAAATTGATAATTGCAGAACAAGGAATGGATGTAGAAAAGCTGGACAAGTGTTTATGTTTGAGATCATCATTCTACAATTTATCTTTGTATAATCTTTCTATAATATGTGCATACAATTCATAAATCATAATGAAAACATGCTGTTATGCATTGACAGTGCAACAGTCTTGCATCTGCCTTGTCATGGTTAATAACCTCAGGGTCAGGCATGAGTCCTCTGGCCCATCAGCAGGTCTCACACAGCCTCAACACCTCTGCCAAGCAGCATCCACAAACAACAACTCTGCCTGTGGCTACAAACAAGGCAAGGCACATCAGAGCACAATACAGAACCATTTCAAACTCAGCAGGAGTTGTAGTCCCCCACCCAGCTTAAGTCAAAGGTTATTTTTCTCTCATTATTTCTTGATTGATCCTCAAATAGCACCAACTGTAACCTTCAAAGTGCAGCAGTCAGTGAACATGACACAGTACAAACTGTTTTATTCTTGTACTTTTTGCTGTTTTGGATTTTTTTATTGACACGATTTCTGAAATCCTTACATTTGCAGCTGGTCTGGAAGTGCATCTGGGGTATCTTAATTCTCTGTCTTAAGGCTTATTTGAACATCTTTAAAACCATTCAGCCCAATTAAAATATAAATGCTGAAGTTGAGTATTTACTGCATAAAGTTGAACTATTGCCCCAAGTGCTTCTTGATTTCCCTTTTTGATGCTATTGGCACTACATTTGGAGGAAAAGTGTTAAATGTTTTACACTCTCCAACTAAAAGACAATGAAGCTCTTTGTTGAAACTTAATTTGACCCAAATGTTTGCAAGATGAGTGTCTTACAAAAGTGACAGGTCGCATTAGACAGCTGTAATAGATGAAGCCGCAAGACGAGTGGTCTAATAAGGGAATTGTGCCAGAAAACTCAGCTGTAGAGGTTAGGGAATAATCTCTCTATAACAGTCAGTGTTGGGTCAGAGAGCACTTACGGACCACCCCTGACCCCACCCCACTTTCCTCCTGTGCATTAACTAATGCTCACCAGAGTGTTGCCTGCAGTTGGTGCGGGCAAAGTGACAGAGTGGGATCCAGACTCTCAGCAGTTCTGCGACCTGGCTGGACCTCTACCTACTGCCCCTCAGTGGGAGGGAGGAAACTGTTGAAGAAGTCCTCAGAACCAGCGAGAGGCTGATTTAGGCAGATTTACCCTGATTTACCCTGATTTACCCCCTTCCCAGCAAAAATATATCTTTGAAATGAAACACAAATTATCTCTGTTGGGAGCACTGTGAAATATTTATTGCTGTTGTTTCAGTTGGTATGGTTTTATGTGCCGTTTGTGTATTGGATAGTTAATGGTGTATATTTTCCGCCCATTTGTTGTACTCTTTTTCTTTTTCTCTTAAGGATACATGAAAGGATAAATCATTTACCATGAAAAATCTGATATTCTAATTGCCTTTCCAAGTGTGTCTTGACACATGGATAGAAATACTTCAGTCTCTCCTGGGCTTGAGGGCCATGGACAGGCCTTTTAAGACGATGATGTGGTTGATATTGTCCAAATGGGAAGGAGTTACAAGACATTGGTCCCACCCAGCAAAAGAGTTTAGTCCTTTGACTTGCCTCATTCTAACTAGGCCTAATGAAGTTGAGGGGGTGGGGGCGCATGCAGCCAGGCATTGCCGATTAGGTCAGTGTAATGGCTGCTGTGCTGAGCATGATGGATGACTGGTGGAATGAGTTTCTGCCCAGTGGTATTGTGAAATCTTTTCATTGTCAATGACGGGACCTATGAAGAGGACTGATAAATGAGGGAGCAAGTGTCAGAAACGCCCTTCTGTGCCCTGCTGTGGCTTTAATATCTCCCTCAGCTTAAAGCAAAGTATTGATAAAAGTGAAAGTTTTAAAAATAACCACAGTCGGTAAAAGCCAAGCAGAACGAAGTGGTGATGATTAAGGTGACCGGCTTTAGAACTAATCCACGGTTGGTTACCTTAAACACCAGTCGAGGCCATTGGCCATGATGGGGAGAGAGATCTGTTTTTTGTAGGGATTGGGTGATACCTCAGTGGACATAGTGCTGTGATGAATGTGTTGCCTCCATCTGGTTTCACTATATGTACTAAATATCTGGATTCATGTTTGACCACTTTTGCTTACTTGAGCAGACATGTCTTAATGATGAGGGGTGGGTGGATAGAGTTGTGCAGGACAAGTTTTTTTATATTTTAATATCTCAATCAAAAACAGTGTATCAAAAAGAACTGAACAAAATGCAATATTTCTCTTTAGCCACATGACTACTGGGACTTTGTGCTTAATAAATTACTTAAGATGACAGTCGGATATCAGAGGTGAATTTTCTTTAAATACATAGGAAACAGTGGATAGTTGTTTCAGCACACCCTTCAATAGCTTACTATACATGAAGTACTGTTTTTAAAATGGAAATACATAATGTAGGGTAAAGAATTACCAAAATAAAACATACACACAGCCAAAGCTTTTCCTTTATTACCCTCTTCCTGCAGCTTTGTGGTCTGACCTTGCAGCTTGTGTGCCCCATCCATCTTGGGCTGTTTAGCCATTTTACTGGATACATACTGCGCAGATTAACACAATTCATCACCACAATCATCCTCGATTCATCACCCTTCCCAATGAATGTTTTGACATCTAGTTAATTTTCTGCTGATGATTTATCAAATTATAATTACCATACTTTGAAGGAGTCATTCATTATGTTGATACATGATAATGATGCCAAAGTGGATTGAATTTTAAGTAAGTTCTCTATGATTTTAACATATGCATTATTGTGAGTAATGTGTAACACTTTGGTCCCCTCTAGCAATAGAAAGTCCAGGGACTCAGTGACAATCAAAGCAGAAAAGACACGTTAATTCGGTTTTTCACCACAAATTGTCGAGCGAGGGCATGCAGAGCATACAAAGTTCACACAGATTTAACACTCTGATTTAAGGTGCTTTGTAATTAAAGGGTGCACAAATTCATTCAGGACTTCAGTTACGCTCCTAAGGAGCAAAGACTTTGTTAATTGCTTCAGATTTGGCTCCAGTGCTCAGGTACTTTATTAGCAGTTCACTTGTTCACTGAGCCTTACTGTTATGACTCAAAAACAATCAATACAGAGACTGGTCAGCTATGCATACCACAAGATTTATAATTAATCTATTGATTGCTCTTATATAATTAATTTATATTATTTTAATTAACCTGCGCAGGTTTTCACAGTCCAGTACAATGTCTTTAAATGTTTTATTATTTTAAAGTCCAAAATCCAAAGGTATTCAGGACAATAGTGCAATTATGATATCAAGCTTTGTATCTGAGGTGGAGCTAGTGAACATGTCTTTAATGTCAGTAGTCTGGTAATAGTAATCCTTACCTTGCATACTTTAATGTATGGTCCAGATGAATTCTTTCACTTCCCCTACCCACTGTCAGCAGTAGTTAGGATGGGCTTTGCAACTAGCTGCTTCAGTGGCTAATTGGAAGCAAAAAGCATGAATCTATTGTCCATGACGATTGCATCAACATGCGGGGTGAGTTGTTGGACAGTTAATTAGCACAGTGTTCACTGAGGTCAGGAGGCCAATAACCTTTCAGTGTTAGATTGTCAGCTTGTTGTTTCTTAGCCACAGGAATGACACTGCATTATAAAGTCATTTTCAGTGGCCAAACCGTGTTCAGCATGTGATGCACACTGGCCCAAAAAGTGACACCTTTTTATGAGCATCACTAACTCAAAAATCTCCCATGTGTATCAAAATGTGATTGATTGTAATGTCTAGAAGAGCTGTTGGATTATTTTATTCTGTTCCCTTTAGTCATAGACTGGATGTAACTGTAACTAGTACTCTTTTTTAAATAGTAGCATTGATATGTTCATGGTAATATTTGCTTTTTAATCACTGAACTGTACATGGCGCTAAGGTTGCGGTCAATTTCCTGCCTGTTTACTGGTCTTTCTGTACTTATTTTTGCCAGTTGGAAAATGTTGTACCCTTTAGAAATTCTCACAGTCATTGAGAGGCTCATGTAAATGTTTATCCCGCTCAGCTGCTTGTATTTATAATATTATTTCACAGGAATGTGGTATAAGGTATGAGATTTGCTGTTTTCAAAGACACAGGCATATTCAAAACTGATCAGATCCAACGGTTTCCTGTAAATTACTTTTCTTTTTGGACATTTGTCTTCACATTGTCCATCTTATCAAGGGACTTATTTGGCTGTCCACTTCTATATTTGTCTTAAATCTCACTAGTGCGTATTTTGTCTGGCTAAGCGCAGCAATTTTGTCTCACTTTAAAATAAACCAACATCCATTATGGTGATCTTTCATTCGTGGAGTCTTTACCTATCACCTCCACCTCCTTCTGTATCCTCTTCCCTTTGTTCCCCTACTTGCCCTGCCCCCGAAGAAATGCATGGTGAGTAACCTCCACTGCAGGCTTGTCAGTCCCAATCTGTAGTCATTTGGTGTGAAATGTGCGTCTTGGTCCTGGGCTCTCAAGGTCAGGGCCTGGTAATTGATGTTGCTTATTCATCTGTTTCTTGTGTCTTCTCTCTCTTCTTACACAGCAGCTTTTGTTTGGATAAATTGTTTGAAGATTTACTGTAGTTCTTAAAAGCCCTGAAAAGTGTCTCCCTGCTGTCCAGGCTCAATGTCCCCGCCTCACTTGAGGCCCAGTACGGATGACACACCGCTGGTCTTGGACAAAGGCATTTTTCTAAGACAAGAACATCACCCTGCATAACAATTGAGGCAAGACTTGAATGAAAGAGTCACTCGTGTGTTTTAAATCAAGCTTAAAATGTTTGTAAAAGACAACCAGGTTTTTTATGCTGTACATGAACATCTCTTCTTTCTTTCTTTTTGACTTCTAAGTTATGGAAATTGATAGAATGATAAATTGGGGGCTTTACTCGGAAAAACTAGTTTCCAAAATTATATGCATATCAAAATCCTCTTCTCCTAAATCTCTTAAATTGCCTTTTCTTTGGCAGAAAATCCTGGCATCATTACAAATTTAAATCAGAATTTCCAAGAGCTACAAACATCTCCAAAAAATAAAAAAAAAGTTTGAACATGGGCTCAAGTGAATCTCCTACAAGCACATGAAGTATCTTTTTCGCCACTTCCCATGCCTCCGCAGTGCTGTGCGCCCTTGATGGCTGTCACCCAAGGTGCAGATAAACAATGGGCTCATTTGAAAACAAAGAAATGATTATGGGGGGACGTTTAATCCCAGCTTGACATGTCAGCAGGCTGCATGGGCGACAGCTTTCAAGAGAGGCTTTGAAGTGGCAATCTTTTCAGATTCTTGGCTCATTACACAATAAAGAACACTTCACATGTAACTGAAGTGGGCTGGGAAATGATGGTTAATGATGTTTATGGGCTCCTTGACTTGCAAGTGAATTTACAAGATTGGCCGTCATGTGGCTAGCTGGTTCTTTTTAAATAAATGAGAGGTGAGGCAACTGTAGTATACGCCTCAGGAAGTTGCATCTGTTTTTACATTAAACCACAAAGAAAATAACAGATTAATACAAGTTGTGAGGAAGGATACTGTATTAACAAGACAGCATTTCATATACACGTTCTCAGAATGATGCAAAAGTAAATGTTTGTGTTAAAATAAAAATCAGACCAGTAATAAGTTTCTGTCTTGTATCTTACACAACCTTTGTTTGTGGCTAAGTCAAAGAAAAGAAACCAACCTTTTTTCCAGATGCTTCCCATTGGCAATACGTTTGACATTTCACTCCTTTATCATCCCCAAACAAAGGTCCTAATCTCCTTGATCATGCTCTGTGAACAAGCAAGGAGGAATGTGAGTGACGTGCCCATAGTAAACATAGGAAATGCACCTGTGAGGACATTGTGTTGTGGAGGAACAAAAAATGCACACAAGGCAGCTGGAGACCTTTTAATTAGTGCTAATTACCTTAGCAGAGGAACGTCAGGAGGCTTGAAAGGATTTGTGTCAGCGCGTGAGAGATCAAAGATTGAGGCGGTCACGTTTTGTTCTGCTGAGTCAAAAACTAATAAGGAGGGTGATAATGGGGCCCAGGAGAACGACAACCCAGGCGGTGGTGTGTTTAATCCCTACTCAAGCCTGATTCCAGTTAAACAATCAGATGGTTCAACTTTCACACAACTTCTAATAGATGATGATGATGTGTATTAATACATCATAAAGGCTCGATTCAAGAAATGCAAATGACTGTCACTTCACTGAACGTCTTAAAAACAGAGCTATTCACATTCAAATTTACATTTAAAGGTGATGGCTGCCGTATCTGTAGTCATAGTTCAGCTATAAAATGATTAAATAGTACTATGATGTCAGGTAAGCCTGTCAGCCAGCAAGTTTCATTTTTCTGATTGTATAAGCCAGAGGGTCAGCAAGCTTTTCAGTCACAATCCATCAACCCAAACCGTGTGATGGTATCTGCAAGTTTTTCTGGAGGTGGGTCAAATCTAGCTTAAAAGTCGGTCCCCTTCACATCCAATTCACTGGCACATTCTTACCTACGGGCAACCTCTGCTGAGCCCCGGTCATTAATCAAAGTGGAGTGCTGTCCTGACCTCAGCCCCTTCCCTTTGAAGTGCTCTGTCCTCTGCAGCATAAGGAAATCATTTGCTGCCTGATTCAATGAGCCATCAGTCGAGCCAGCAGACCTAATGACATGTGAGAATATTAACCTCCTACCACCAAGAGTGCTGCTGCTTGGGAAGAAGTCTATTATTCATCCAAGGTTTTACTAACCCTTTTTCAGAGACCTGCCTCTCTGTTAACCCTTTACACAAACCGTAGCCATGAAGACATCCAACATCCATGCATCAATACTGATATTAATTCATGGATTGTATTCATAGGATGGGTGAAATGCCACACGGCATTGGCATTAGCAGTGGAACTTTGCATTGCACAGCTTTTAAAGGTATAACTAGTAAACAATAGGTTGACCTTAAAACCAAAGTTCAAAATATACAGGAGCCTCCAATGTGCTCAAGTTGAGCGCCGGGGCCTTTAAAGCAGAACAGCAACAGTAACTTTCCGAACAGAAAGGAAACAGTTCCTATTTTCTGATATGATCAATTGGCAAACACATGTACACTGTAATTATAATGCTGCATGTATCAAATAACTAACTTCTAATTACTAAAATGTTTTTATGACAGTGTCTTTAAAGGAACAGTCTGTGATCTAAATGTAAACATCCCAAAAAAAAAGTTAGTTAAAAAAAGAGTTTCAACACTAGAATACTAATCTTGACTTACTGTAGATAGGGGAACTATCTAATGTAATTGATATTTAATATTATGATTTAATGTTAATTTATATTATATATAATTTATATAGTTAAACAAGGATTGGGACTTTAACCAACAATGTCATGTCCTTTAAATGAAGGCCTTATCTTTTTACGACCATGCTCCTCGATGCCATTCATTATAGTTTCCTATCTCGACAGGCAATCTGTACTGAGAAGCATCCAGTCCATTACACACATATGAGGCCCATCACTCCTGCAGTATTGACAAATTCATCAGGCATTTTTCTCTCTGCTCCCTGAGCAGAATTTAGATTTGACTGCCATTCCCAACCCACAACGGCCTTGTTAAATACAAACATGACTTCTCCACTCTGGAGCTAGTTGGGAGCTCTCACAGTGATGAGCCATTACCTGTCAGCAGTTAGAGCACGGCCTCGAGCATACACTGATTTGTCAAGTACAACAGCGTTGAGTAGAAATGAACGTTGCATTACTTGAGGAATATAAAGGCAAGGGTGGCAATATATTGAATATTTTCAAAAAACACCTTAAACTACAATAGTAGTGCATCTTAACAGTTGTGAAAAGGTTTTTAAATTTGTAATTTGATTAAAAAAGTGAAACTCTCATAGTCTAGACTAATTGCTCATCCAGAATCTTAAAATATTAGAATAATATTGATAAATCCCTGTGAAAATGGTCCCATATTATCACCAACTGTGAAAACTTCACACTAGACCTCAAGCTACTTGGATTCTGTGGCTCTCTACTCTTCCTCCAGACCTTTTAACCTTGCTTCTAAATGAAATATAACATTTACTTTGATCTGAAAAAAGGACTTTGGTTCCCTGAGCAATGGTCCAATTCCTTTTCTCCTTAACCCACAAAAGACACTTCAAACATTGTCTCTGGTTCAGGAGTGGCTTGGCACTAGGAGCCCAATACTGTGTTTATAGTGGTGTGTTCATATTGTATTAATAGTAACTTACACAAACTGAAAATTAAATCTTCTAACATTTTGAGTAATGTCCTCAAAATTTAAAGAAAAAGTATTTTTTAAAATTACTTTATTGATCCCCATAGGTAGATTGTTGTTGGACAGCTGCACATATATGATAGCACTGCTGTGGGGTTTTGGTGTCTTGTCCAAGGACACCTCAATCAAATCACCAATCCAGGAGTTCATTCACAACTGCCTTGTTAACTAAACTACATACACAGCTTAGGGGATAACTGAGCTGATGCTAGAAGATATCAGGTCTTGCCATAGTTGTGATTTTAGTCCCTATCAGCTGAGGGAAATGTCTCTACCTCTATAGCTGCCTTATTTTTCATTATGACTTGGCATGTCCATGGTTGGGTAGTGCAGGTGTACTTTAGTTTATTCACTGAAAACATATTGTGACCAAAAATTATGCTCAGATCAGTTAGCAGCTTACAGCCAAATGCTAAAAATGAAAAATGAGTAGAAAGATGCTATGAAGCTCCTTAGAGTTAAGTTAAGTGGAACTGCTGAGTCTGGTGTTGATTTTCTGTGGGTTTGTCGCTGCAAGTGATTTCAGATGACATGACATGAAGTCATTTAATGTGGTGTTAATATTAAAAATATGGATTATAGTCACTTATGAAGTCGAACATTCATTGTCTTCAGTCTCTAAAATGTAATGGCTTGCAGATTATCTGTGTGTAGATGGTATTGTATATCAGCTGAACATCTTTGGGCTTTGCGCTGAATGTCTTGCCAGACAAAGCCATGAAACATCCCCTTCAACTCAAACTGGCAATGTAATAAAACTAATAAAATAACGATGTGAGCATACAATCAGCCTAGATTGACCCAAAATAATCATTATTTGCAGCCGTAATTAAAACATTTTTCATTTTGTTGAGCACATTGAGGAGCAAGATAAGACCCATTTCATTTGCTTTCATACATTATCTGCGCATAACTGTCAAATATCAAGATTGCCTCAGTCCTTGTCACATACAGTAGTAGAGAAGCCTGGACTGACATCCACTGGAATCTAATCTGACAAGTGATAAAAAAGTGTTTTGGCATGTTACGGGCCTTGTGGGCTGGCCTTAGTACCCCACGGTCACAGGTTGAGGACATCCGACCTGAAATGCATGCAAACTAATGGTCAGCATGACTGACATTTCCACTGATGAGCCCAAAGTGTTCGCCCGTTGTCAGCAGGAGTTTATCAATAGGCATGTCTGCATATGCAGTCGTCTATCGATCCATCCATCTCTGTCTGCCTGTCTCTGCATCACTGTAGTTGTCTGTTGTCATTCAGTGGATTGGCTGTGAGGAGAGATAGCTGCAGGAGCCTCAATTTGCAATCCTTCTTCCTTGGTAAAGGGATTTACAATAACAGCAGCACCATTTTGTGACATCATGTTGAAATCTTACCTGACCTTGCTGTTTTGGATGCAGAACATCAGATTCAGTTTTTTTTTCCAGCTTCACACTTTTAGCACCTTATATGAAATGTGCAAGTAGACGCTGTTTGTGTTACCTAAAGTCTTTGTCATCACTGTTAACATCATTAATTGATGCGAGTTAGCCAGACCTCGTTTGCACTATTTGCCCATAGAGACTGACTCGCTGTACTGAGTGTTTTGTTAACAAGGCCCCAGGTTAATTGCGGTGACGACCAGAGCTCTTGCCCTTCCAGATAACGTGGAGCTTTAGAGCAATGAGATGCTTTGTGATTAGAGGAAAAGACCAGGTAGGTGACAGAGGTGAGGATAAAGAAGCCAGATCAGGTATCTAGGGAGAGAAAGGTGTGAGTCTACAGGGGATTGAGGTAAACAAGATTGTACCTGTGAGGAAGCTGGAAGCTGCTGCCCCCAGGTCATTATTGCCCTTAGAGCAGAAACCAGAAGACACACACACACAATGTGTGCTTATCAATGTCCAGAGGATAATAGGGTTACTATTTTGCCCGGAACTGTCAGCCAGTCAAAGCAATCTTTCATGATGAGCAGACATTCAGGAGCTAGAAGGAGTAGGTGAAAATTGAATTGATGAAACGGCAGCATTAATGCAATGAAGGAGCGAGATAATAACTTCACCCCATTTGGCTAATCACTGTTATTCAGCACACATGTATGTAAATCATACCCAGAAATTAATTGTAAAGACAGGTTCATTGCCAATATATTATTATTATACCTGTAGCGTTAAACCTGGAGTAGGCCACAACTCCCATGGCAGTGAATTTAGCTGATTAAATCACTGGGTGCACACAGCAGTGGTGACACGAAAACAACAATTAATAAGCTAACCCCCAGTGCACAGCGGCTCCATTTTACCCAGGCTGCTAATAACATTGCATGGCAAAAATATCCTAATCATACAGGTGAAAAGGGATTTGAAAGCAATTTGATTTTCTTCCTAAGGTGGTATATTAAAGGACTTTACAGGAACATTTACCATATTAACTTAATATTGTGTTATATATTGTGTTAAAAAGGCTGCTTGCTCTACATACACTGGAGATAAGACTTGTGTTTTTACTGTCAGTACTGTTTATCTTGACAGCTTTCTCTCTTTATCTCATTCATATCTTCACTCCCTCATTCCCTCCCCCGTAAAAACCATACTTCCCCACATACACATGCACAATCACTCACAAAGAATGCACATTAAAAAGGATTTGTTCCCAAAAGAAGGTCGGCATTTGTAACACTACTGACAGATTTAAGTGTCAATTAAGTTGATGTACAGTGGGCACATTATCATACAAGGTTGTCAGCCGTGGCCATTTGAGGGAAACAAATACCCGGAGCTTTACACCTTCCATGGCTTGAACTTTGTATGGACCCACAGTTGCAATGAATGTCACAGTCAATCATTTATCCAGTTGGCAAGCTTTCCGGTGGGGGAGTGTGAGATCAAGTCATTTTATACAAATAATAACCACAAAAAATATCCGGATTCCCAAAATGCTTTGTCATGTTCAGTGGCGAGGTCTCATCCCTGGCCTGTTCGGAGGTCTTAAACACATTATTGGGAGGGGGTAAAATTATACCTCTGCACAAGGATGATGGATGACAAGTTAAATTTGTGTCCAGGGACTGAAGGTGAATGGTGACAGAGGTATTTATCTTGAGAATGGAGGTTGGGGTCAGGCGAGGCTGGGTGCCTTAAGGCACAAGACATTGACAAATTTATCCAGTGGACCCCATTGCTTGGGCCTTTTCTTTGTTTTGAATTCTGGCCACTCGCTAAGTGACCCGCATCGCTCATGCTGCCAGTGTGTGAGGAATGTCCTGCCAAGCCAGGCATCCTACCTCTGCTGATGCTTGTAGTTCATTCTTGTGTGAGGCCCAAATCTTTGAGTCGTGTTGAACCATGTTTGTTTGTGGTATGATTCTGGGTCACTGGGTTAATTTGATTTCTCAAACACACAGAGTGCTTCAGAAAAATTTTCAATGACAATATTGTTTTTTGTTAAGCTTCTTAAGTTTGGTGTAAGCTGATGTGTAAGTTTTATCCAATATTTGTTAAATCAAATTCATGATAACCATCCCCTGTGTTTACAGTACTGAGCCAGCAGACTGTGTTTACATGCGCCTGGTTGCTGACAAAGTATAGAAGTGGGTGAGGCACAGAGACCTCTAGTGGAGACTTAAGATGCCTTGTGAAGGACTCTATTATATTAAAATACATTTTATAACTAAGACTTTATCATACCTGTATATATTTTATATAGCTTCAGTTACTGTCTGTGAAGAACTGTTCTCTACACTAAAATAAGAAAAAGATTTAGAGCTATTTGTCTGAAAACAACCATTATTTCAATAATTTCTACTTATGGTTCTATGCTGTAAGAGTCATGTTACTGCAATATGGTTTACAATACAGAGACAATCAGTGTCTCAAGCACTGTTTGTTATTACTATTACACTATTACAGAGCGTTTTATGCAGAACAACTTGATCAGCTTGATTTTATTTGATCAACAAAATTACAAAGTGTGTTGGTGTTTTCAACATCTACAGATTTAAACATTCTAATTTATAAAAATAAATGATAAAATAAACTTTATATAAAAATTTAAACTCAACTCATGATATAATTGTATCGTTCTTATTTTCTGAATACACTTAAGTTGGCAGTTTATTTAGTAGAGCAGTCCTGCAATAAATCCTAGCTTAATGAGGGTTATATTGTTAGGTTTTTGTTGAAACCTAGCCAAGACCAGCATTTTTTTTTTATGAGATTACAAATTTAAATTGTAAACATTACAGATGGAAACCTACAGAGGGAAAGGGGACGCCCAAGTCAGGTTGTTGTAGATACCACGAGCTAGCTAACACTGGTATCACTTTGATGCTGAGTAATAAAAAAAGATGCATAGCAGGCTGATTAAAGCAAGATGTTGCTGATTGTGTCTTTGTACCATGTTAACGTTAATCAACTGGCTGTAGTTACTGTAAGACATTCAGAACAACTTTGTAGTATTGTTGTTGCTCTAGCTAATAGGAGCTAACTGGTTAATTCTGGTAGCAGTTGTTGCCCTTGCCGGTCTGATGGTCATGACAACAGCATCAGAAAATTAGATATCATAAAAAATAATGTTTGGCATGAAATCTAAGTGTCACTGGTAAAAATGGCATCATAGCAACAGAATCTTGAAAAAAAAATCCTATAATTATATTTTAATGATGATGATTTATTTCATAATTACTTACTAATAATGTATGTATTCCTGTGCATTGTGTCTGTTTTGTGTTTCAATACCAAATGTCTAATTTTCCAATTAAGACAATGTATCAGTGATGGATACAATGTGATGCAGTCATTTGTTTGTGCTTTGGAAGAAGTTTTCAGAGCCTTTACAATCGCTAACCCCTTTACCGTGCTTCATCCATCATTTTGTCAACACCCTAATGTTTGGGACCTATACAACCTCAGCCCGCAGAGGAAAGTAACACAGACAAAGCAGTTGTTTGCTTTCACAACATGCCAAATTTCCAACCTATCTTGTACCTCCCTCCTTTTGTCTGTGACTACCATTTTCAATGGAGTTGTGAATTTTGAATGGCAGGAAATGGGTTATGGGCTGAACAATATGTGTGTGGAGTTCAGTGTTATTCAAGTCATTGTTGAATAGCTAATTCCACACCAAAGGCAGCTGTTCTGAAATATATCCGCTCATTCCTCTTTTGTTTTGGTGACAGATGACTACATGCAACATGACATAATTGATATTATGCCATATTCTGTAGTTTGATGCACTTGCAACATTAATGAAAGCTGATGCTATTGACTTTACGAAACTGTGCAATCAGCAGTTGGGGCATATTGTACTTCTTAAATGTATTTCCTGTTTCTTTGAGGGAGAATATTGATTTTCTGTCTACTTTGGTGATGTAAAAGTTAAATTAACTGTTACATTGAAGCATTGATTGCATTTCAAACAACACATACATTTCACACAAGCAGTTACTACAATTAATTTATACTTGGCTATGCTGTAAAGAGATTTTTTTCTTCATAAACAGTATCAATCAATCAATTCTTTAAAATAATGTCATTTCAAAATAACATATGTCATGTTAATTAACCTTTCAAAGTTTCTGAAGGGTGCCAGGACAGATCTATTCCTGCTAAAACACTGCTGAGCCCGTTGTATCCATTAACAACCTGACGCATTAATATGCTTTCAGACAGCCCTGGATAATGCTACAAGCTTTTCCACCATGACTTATATTTACTTTAACCAGTCTCCCCTTAAGTGCTGTTTTTAACAATGCAGGCATTATGAATCATTTACCATACAGGAATACCTTAAAGGAATCATTTGCTTTAGAGACATTTGTGGTTGGTTTGATGCTGACGAAAGGCATTATCTCCTTACTGACAGCATTGCATGCTCTACTGATGCAATATTTATCATATGTCACGTAGCCACGCATTAGGCCAAGAATGGGCCATTGTTTCTATGCAATGCACATGGGGCTCACAATGGTGAAACGGAGGCAGGTCAATGATAGTTAGGCCAAAGTAAATATAAACTTCAGAAATTTTGGGGACAGGTGAAATATTGATGCAGTTTTTTAAAATAACTACACTGTGGTGAAAGTATTTGAAACCTTTATTTAAATAAAAGTAGCAAATAACACACAAGACACATACTCTAGTACAGAAACAACTGGCAAATAATGAAATGGTTGACCAACAAAAATAAATCAGTGTTTGACAAATTAATTGTTTAGGTCAGACAAACTTTTTAAAAGTTTGCTTTATACTGCATTTCTGTTTTACATTGTTATAAATTGATCTTTTTGGTGTGAACTGCTGGATTGACAATTTTCATTCATTTTCACAGTTTTATAACATTTCATTGACTCAAGTACTTGAGTATTTGATTAATTGACAAAAAGATCATGCATTCATTGGTCCCAACACTAAATTAATGAGAAACACAAGATGTAGAATATTAGTATTTAAGTATTTATTAGTATTAGTATAAATTAACAACATATGTACATGAGGTTGATCTTAACCGTCTAAAATGTGTAAAATAACAAAAAACTAATCAAGCCTAGTAAAGGTGTAATGAAGCATAAAATGAAAATACAAAAAGTACAAGTACTCAAAACTATATGCAATGGTGGGTATTAAATGTATAGTGTCATCATGTGTATTTCTTAGTTTATCTTCCTGGTTTTGTGTTTTTAAGATGTCTGGATAATTTATTTCTCAGCTTCTTTATCTCTACCTTGTTTCCCTTATTGTACTTCCCCTGCACTGTGTGGACTTGACTTTTGACAATGAAAGATCAAAAGTGAAACTGCATCAGCTAAATTCCAATATTTCCAAGGAAATATAAAAAGACGGAAGGGCTGACCAGCTGCAGGACTGGTCCCTCGTTTTTGCGCAGGCAATTGTACTATAACTTTAAGTGCTCTCCTTGGACTGAGTAATTGAGATGTGTAAAAACTGTGACAGAGGGCATTATCTGACCCATTTTCCTTTTCTTCTCACATTGCTTTGTTTATACATGCCTTCCTGTCATAATCCCTTACAAATCTCTAAAGTAAAAGCCCTTTGAAGAAATTGCCTCTCGTAGCGTGATATCCATAAAGGAGTTCTTTTTAATGACCACTGATCTGACCTCATTTCATATGCATAAGCCTGCATCAAAGTAGACAGCATCCGTCCAGTCTGTGCAGCGTTCTTCCACTTGACAGTTTTTCACATTGGAGCGACAAAGCACATACATGGAGCTTGTAATTGCTTAATTAGGTTCAGGCTTGCAGTTTTGCCATTGGTTGACCTTGTATGACGAGGCCAACTGCTCCCTTCAAAAAGAAGAAACTTATGATTTGATTGATTTTATATTACCAGTTTCTCTTTCATCGCTCATTGTTACAGTAGATACTGAAGGTCACCTCTGAGGGAACAGCGATCTGTCTTTTTTCATTGCCTTGTCTACATAGATTGCTTTTTAAAATCTGCACTGCTTTGAAAAATTACAGTTTGTATTGATGCACATTTAGCAGTGTATTAAATCTTAACAAAAGATCAAATCTGCTTCTCAAATCGGAATTATTCCCAGTTCTTGTGTCCTCTCTGTGACATTTCTTTGACATTATCCTAACTAATTTATTGACATATTTTACTTTTATTATTAAGTCACAACACAGAAGTATCTGGAAATAACAGCAGGTGTACACAGTGAAAACACTGTCAATAGAAACCAGAGACCCATTTGTAGATAAATATCTTGCTCCTGCTCGTCTAAACATAACCAAAGAAATTGGATAATGTAGCCACAATGACACAGCTAACATGCTAATGTTGGAGTGTACACACCTATGTAATGAACTATGTAAGTATGCCACATGCTGATCTGAAGTAGTCTCCATTATGATGTATGATAATAAGCAGTAGTAAAAGATCATCCACAGTGGTCAGTCAGTCAGTTACTGTTTATAAAAGCCTTCAATCTGACACATAGTTCAGACAGTCATACGGATGAGACTCGGAACACGTGTCTTGGATTGGCAGCATTTCAGGCTCTATCCGACCTACAATGCTCGGAGCACCACCTGCCAGCTCTGCAGGCACATTTTTTTCAGCTATTTGAAGTTAGTTATTGACCTCTCTCTGCTCTCTCTGTTCAAACAGCAAGCCCACAGTTCAGGACCTCTGCCAGGTACTCAGTCTTTGTGGCAGCTCTTTGATGCACAATCTAAACACAAGTGTTTATCTGACTGGACCTGGATGAGATCATCAGGACAGTGCGTCCAGTTGTTGTGGTTATGATAACAGCTGGCTGTCCAGTCAGAGGCCCACTACGTCATCATCATCATCACAAACTGGATATTTAGTTATAAAAAGACCAAGTTGGTGACATGAGTGTGTGTTCTATACAGTGTGTACTACCATTACTTACATCAACACTGCCTAAAAGGTGGATCACTGCACAGAAATGTAGGAACCATCTGTTCTCTACATGTAGTCATGTAGCTATTTTGAGATAGACTTGAGAAATAAACATGTCCTTTAATTTTAAAGTTGTCTCACACTGAAGAAGTTATTTAAAAATGTCCTTGAAAATACTTCGGGATAAAACTGCATGCAGAACAGAACAGCAGGATGTGTTACAGTAAATCTTTTTCATCAAGTAAGCAGAATACCTGATGAAGTGTTTCTTCCTTATTGGATTTGTGAAGGGTTAGGTTCTTGCTGCAGCTTTAATGTATCACCACATGTTGTAGCCTGCTAGAGTGAGGGCTGTATTGTATGTGCAGAGGTTATATTCAGGTCATCAGTCACAAAAAAAAACATGTGCAATTAATACAGTGACTCAACTTGTTTGCATAATTCACAGAAAACTGCACCTTGTAAAGTAGGCTGTTAAACTTTAAAGCACATGCGATTACTCATAATTGCTGCAGAAATTGATTTATTAGCTCTGGTGTGAGGCTGTGTGAGCCGAGTGCCATCTGACCTCCAGCTGAATGAATAATCAACAGGCTCTCCCGAGCAAGCAGATGTTTGAAAGTGTTGCTGTTTTATCAGGCCTGTAATGTGAACAGGCATGAAACCAGATTAAATTAAATGTTTTGAGGACAGACAGCTGTGATACATTTGGACTTTGCTGTGCCCCCACACCCTTTTGTGTTAATAACAGCTTATGTTTCCAAACATAAAAGACACTCTGGTCTACCTAACCCGGTTTTAATTAATGTGCCGCAACGACATGTTGAGAGAAGCTGTTGAAAGTCTTTGTCTGCTTTTCAGTGTTGCCTAAAATAAATCATAAAAGTAAAATAACCAATGGAAACAACTGATTTACAAACAACAATAAATCTAAAGCTGTTTTTCCTGGCGGATGCTGCACCACTGGCTGTTTTGTAAGACATAGTATTCTTCAGGGACATGAATGATGATCCCTTTGGTTCTGCCCTTTTCTCTAATCGCTGTTTAATTTCTCTCTTTGCTCATGATTATAAGGTGTAGCCAGCTTAATGAAGCACAGATGAGTTGTTTATGAACTCTGTGCACTTTCTCGTGTTAGCATGGATGGTTAGTCTATAGAGTGGAATACAGTAAATGCAATGTTTTTCTTCTTACAGCTTTCTTTTTTACGCCTTTCAAACCATTTAAGCCAGCATAGAGAAAGAATAAGGAAACACTAGCTGTAAAAAAAAAAAAAAAAAAAGTCTGATGGCTTTTCTCATCTTTAAGTGTTTCCATTGTGCAGTAAGTGATACGTTCAGGTGGAGGATGGCTGGTTGTGTTTGTATGTTGAAGTGGCGGTCGTCGTGCGTTGTTGTGTCTGCCCCGCGGAGCTGTCGACTCAAGTATTTTTCTCCAAACCTGTCACACTTTTCAGGAACAATTAGAGAAAAGAAAGTAAATTGTTCCCAGGCACTTGGATTGCTGTCCTCGCGACATCTGCCACCACAGTGCGGATGATAGATTCCTCCTTCATTAGCCAGGGGTGTGGGATTACCCAGCGAGAACACATTAATCACCACTTTCTCTGGCAGCCTGAATGCACCGTGCTTTGTTGGAAAAAAGTTTTTTTTTCCTGATGTGTCACTCTTCTACTGTGACAGCCCACAATCAATCATCTTGATTGGCAGCACTGATAGGTTACACTGTTTACACAATGTGTAATGAAAGATCATGTTACCCACTATTGTTGTTACTGAGACAACTCTTTTGGGCTGGATCTGAATAGAGTGGGTGCTTTGGTACGAACTCACACAAGCACACACTCGTTTTCTTTCCCTTTCTGTTTCCATAGCAGTTCCTCACTGTCATTTTCTCACTCGCCCTTCCTCTAAACAAACACTTCAGCATACAATGGGTGGTCAGTGCGCCTGAAAATCTATCACTGTATAGCTATCGTTATATTGTGATTGCAACATGCAGCGTAACATTTTTAGGAAAATCTAGTGAAAAATATTTCACGGGTAGCCTAGCACTTTCCTGGTAAGATTCATCTCACACTTAAACTTAAAAATCACTCAACAAATCATTTTCTAAATAACAGGATTTAAATTACCACTCGTTGTTTTAAGGCATGTACATTACTCGACTAGAGTTAGTAAAAGGCCATAGCTTTGTTTAACATGGGTGCCTGGTTGAAGTTGGAAGAACAACATTGATTGTTGTTGGGAAAAGTAAAATAAGTCGCCATCTGATATGCCCTCAACCTGCTCCCTCTTTAATACTTAGCTCAGCAAGAATGTCTCGCTAATTTTGTCTCATCTACCAACACAGGCACCACGTTGGTCAGTTAAACGTAGAAACTACTTATGCTGTCTTTTGTCTGTGGAGCTGGTACTGCACATTTGAGGCTCACATGCGGAAAGATTCAGTATACTTGTTTCTTTAAAAATTATATGTTTATATATTTTACCAATAGTCCCCCTTAGGTCCCATTTCATAGTTGAGAAACCCAGTTTATAAATTTAGGAAACCTAAACCTAGAAATTCACAACCAACTCCAATAGTTAATAGCATGTGCTGAAGCAGGCATGTTCTCCTCACAGTCGCCTCTAAATCATGTTTACAGAGGATGTGCACCAGTACCAACACTGTTGTAATGAGAAATGCATTAAACTTTCAGGAGCTGCAATATCTAAAACACTCATACATCAGTTTAATGTGGACAGGTGGGTAATTGTGCTCCGGAGCAATGAATTAAGATCAGCCCACAAGTTATAATTAGCCTTTCAAGACTGATGTATTGACAGATTGTATTGAACTTCTTTGTTATTGGAAGCTCCCCACTGGCTGTCTGTCTCTCACCTGTCTTATCACTAATCTGAGCTGTCTACCTGCGCTCACAGATGTGCACACGCAAACACATGTAAGTGTGCACATCTGTGAGTTCTCACATGTATACACAGGAATCATTTTAGTTGAATACTCAGCATAGATATTGATCAGTTCTTTGTTTTGTTTTTTATTTATTTTGACTCACAATGACACACTTTGGCTTTTCCAATTTTAAAATGGGGTTGAACAGTGACAGCTGTAATATGTGCAAACAAGCTCTAAAAGAGAGCTTAGTGATAATACTAAAAATGTAATAGTTATATGAAGAGCAAAATGTAACTCAATGTCACTCATGGACATTTCTGCCGGTAGCTTTTAGCCAATGCAGGTACTAGCCAACGAGTTTGATGCATGTCTTTAATATTCCTTTTTCCCCTGAACTGAGTGAAAAAGAATAGTAAAGCACAGCAGGGGGTTAGTGCACCCTTTGGTGCTTTACAGCAATCACAGCAAATTCCATAAACAATTATACTTTAAAAATGATCAATAGGGGTTTGGTCAGTGACACTATGTACTATATCTTGGGGTCAAACTAGTGATTTATGAAAATGTTAGACTACTTTAACAGCATTTTATTAAATAAAAATCCAGATCCAGAAAAATTATGTTTGGTTAAATTTGTATTATTACATGCCATGACAAATATCTGTACTTGTAAGTGTTTTGATATTTCTTTTTTAGCTCTGAGCAGAATCAAATATTTTTAAGCTTTAGCAGTCATGTTAAATGACTCATATGGAAATATGCCATTATTTGGCAATGGTGGACGAGTCTCTCCCTCCTGGGCATCAGAGATAAGCTGTATTATTTTACATCTCCTGAGCTGCAGCAGTGTCTTTCCTTTTCTGGTATCAAGACACTATTGAGAGACTTTTATACTCCCAATCATTTGATACAGTAAAGTACCCGTCTGACCCAAATGAAGGTGTGGTATTTTATGTCCTTAGAGATGTCAGACAGTTGTGGAGATTGGTTTGCAGATATACAGTATGTTGAGGGGACATAAACCAGCCAAGCTCAGTGCCCTTCTCTTGCCTCGTGTTCTATAGCTGAACATAAATTCAGCTTTAATATTATGTACTCTTGAACTAACCACAACCCCATATCCAAATTACAGTTTGTTTAGCATTTCCTGCCTGTATGCAAAGAAATGCAAAACAAAAGTGGTGCACAGCACTAATTGATCCTCACACTGGGCACAGACCAGCATGTGAGTGGAAAGCTGACCTTCTCTGTCACGCTATGTTCAACACATCTGCCCAGTTATATTATATAGGCTATAAGACAGAAAGCGCCAGTGACCAGGGTAGATAAGAGCCGGGGTGCAGACTGAAATAAAGCCAACTCATTCCCACCCACACGGTCGCAGGAAGAGACATCAATTCTTACCTGTCATCTTTACCCCAGTACACTGTCTCATTAAGATTATCTCTCAAATACACACAGTGTATAAAAGCTCCAGTAAATCAGATGCTCTTCTTTTACAGGTTGGGCTTTAGTACAGTAATATAACTCAATGATCCATTATGGAAATGTAGTACAATGTCAAGGAGTTTAACTGAATTCTCTGCAGATACACGCTGCAGAGAGGATTATATGTATTTGGGAGTTTTGATTAAGCTGAAGATTGTTACGATCGTACAGCTTTCTTAGCAGAGACCCCTCTCCTGCTGCTCTTGGGTGGTCTCTCAAGACGACTTTCTCTGTGTGTCTACCTCCTGCTTAACGGCCATTGTGTACTGCCAACAGAGCACAACAGCAAGGCATACACACTCCAGGAGAAAGTCACACAACGCAGTCTGAAGCTTGAAAATGTTGGCGTCTGCCTCACGTCTTTAAAGAGACTGTTAAATATGAGTCAGCTGTTGTGCTCAGGACTCCAACAACAGCTTTAATTCCTCTGCCTCCCCCTCTTTTGCTTAAAAGGGGGCTTTGTGCCTGTAGGGCCCCCATCAGTTACCTGCTGACAGGCCGAGCATGACTGATGAGCTGCCCGAGGCGCCCCAGTATACTTTGTCAGCTGCTCATAATTTATACATCTTATCTCCGTCAGAACAAAAGACAGAGCACGGCTTTATGGAAATGAAAACATAGACTTGTTTAGACTCCAGCATGTGAAGTGAAGTGGAGTGATCCTACTGGTAGCTGCTTCTCTCTGAGAGCCAGAAGAGGCAGCTCGTCTGGCTTTGAACGCTCAACACCCATGCACCCAAGCCACACCTTGACTCTGTGTTTGTGTGTGTGAGTGTGTGTGTGACCCTCCAGAGGCCATGTGAGGTTGTTCTCTGTCTAGCTCTAGGTGGCAGATGACAAAGACATGAAGCATGAGTTTGTTTACACAGGGACACATCAGCTGTTTAGTTTGTTTTCATGCACTGCATTAAATCAAAGTGTCCAGCTGATTTTAGCAGTTGAAAATCTATATTTAAGACAAATATACATTTAACTATGATGAAGTAAGTATTTACAGAATGTAACATTCACAAGTGTGCATCCTGGTTTTCTTAACTAGTTAAATAACCTGGAAATGTCCTAAAATATGCATTAGAGAAACCTGTGATGGGAGTCAATACATCATAATGAATGCGATATTGATGTGAACCATGTGGAAGACACTGCAGAGAAAGGTAATTCATCACTGCCAGTGGAGCACTTCCCTGCTAAGGGTGGATTTCTCTCCAAATGCTGTGCTTTGGTCTGTGATATTGAGAGTGATTCATTCACTGACTCATCCTCAATTACTTTGTCAGATTCAGATTGTCCCTGCCAACTTTTTTTTTTGTTTTGCTTTCTCATGGCCTTGAACAAAACATGGAATATGTACTTACTTGCAGAAACTGACATGACTGCCAAACACTCTCATCCTGCTTTTGTTTTGCTTTAGTTTTTGTACCTCGTCAGTAATGAGATACCCAGAGAGTGATTATAATACGTAGCCCATGGTCTAAAAAAAACAGGTAATCCTCTGCATTGTAGCTAGTTTCACTACAGACACTGCAATTTCCTTCAAAAAACTCTTTGTTTATATTTTCATAGAACTTTGCAAACATATATTTGCTTTGTGTGACTGAATTTTCTGTCCCCTCTCATTCTAAGGGGAGTGTGAATAACAAGGATATCACTCTAAGCATGCACAAAAGATGATATTGAAATTGTTTGTGTAATAAGAGAGCGATAATCCAGAACAAACAGTGACTTTGAGGAGACCTCGCCCAGACAGCTGTGTCTGCTGAGGTGATGAAGGAATGCATTATGCAGCTTTTTTGTTCGTTTGTTTGTTTACCTCCAACACTTCTTTTTACATTTTATCTAAAACGTCTCATTATATGCTACTGGAGAGCCCGTGCAGTTTCCCGGCCCACAACCGTAACAAGTAAGCCAGCCGTAACTATCCACAGCAAAACAAGCAGATATCTAAACTGTTCAGCTGATATCCATGTCTTTGTGTGGATTCTATTTGTTGCACTCAGAGCTGGCCCGGCACTGGATCATTTGCACCCCCGTGACAAGTACATCATCATCCACCTGTAACCTTAGCTTTGAGAGACGATGCAGCCTTTGTTCTCCGCCAGGCTCACTTGGGGATGTTTGGCAGTGTGCTGATAGATATGATTATCCTTAATGTCAGTGCATAGCACCATCCCTGATAACAGATTCTCTCAGTAGAATCCACCCTGCTTATCTCGCTGCTATGTTGTTAGGCTGTGTCTGCCTTTCTGTGTGGGAAGATGCAATGCAGGCATTCTTTTTTTTTTTTTTTTTTTTTTTTTTTTGCATAGAGTTGAATCAGTCTGAATTTCTTCTTGGTAAGCAATATGTGTAAAATTACTATTTAGGCCTGTTGGCATAACTCAAAGGTACAATAAGACAGATATAAAAAAAAATCTGCAAATTAGATGCACAAGAAATTTAATATACAAAACAAATTATTCTAACTTTACATTGCACAAATAATAAACCTGAGCAGTCAGGGTCACACCGCATGTTTTTGTAGAGTCACAAATATAATATATATAAGATAATACCTACACTATTCAGTGTTTGTGGTATATTTGTGTTACATATCTTGCCTGTATTGCAATATGAAGATTACAGACTGAAATGTCTTTGCAGCTGTGTCAGCAGGACATGCTAGACAGCCTCACCTGACACTTGTGATGGGGTTGAGGGTGGCTGTTGACATAGTGGTGGTGGTAAAGGGGACAAGGAAGAGGCCTGAGGGGGGAGTTGAGGATACTGTTCAGCTCCACTCAGTAACCTGGTGATGAGCCTGCAGGAGAGGACTGTGTCTGTAGATTAGAGCCAGAAGATGAGACAGGGGCCTGGAAGGGGTTTAGGGCAGAGGGGGGTTGAAGACCTGGGAATGCCAGCTGCCAGACAGTTCACCATGTGCAACACATGTCTCTCAGCACCTACTGTTCCACTATGCAAAGCCCCCTTCACCATTAAGATGACAGAACAGTTCATATCCTGTGCCAGGATGATAGATATGTCATATCTCTGAAAACTCTGTTTGTCTTCCACAGGTGTATGAGCTCTTTTTTTTTCCTCCAGCAGACAGCGCACATGGCACTTTTCGACACTCTTTCCCCGACAGTGATTTGGCATGCAGACTGTATCAAAGGGGAGATCTTTCCCATGCAATTATGGCAGAAAATAAAGGTGATGAGGTGTGTCGCACAAAAGAAAGCAAGGGATCAAAAGGGCTGGAATGAAAGCAGATTACAATGAAGGGAGAAGCTTTCAACCACTGAGTGCCACAATGTTAGTGAGTCAGTAGAGTCGGTAAATAGCCAAAGAAGAGAAGTACTGAAAAGTGCAACAACTTTGTTTTTTAATGCTTTTAGGTGTATATACACTTATGTAAATGAGCAGCAGTTTATAAAAGAAAAAACCTAAAGAACAATTTTGAAAACCACTGCTGCAAATGATTATTTTCATGTTAAAAAGGGTTAAAAAAAAGTCGACACAGTTTGAGAGCAGTGATGGAATCTGTCTCAGGCGATGGTAGGTCATTTTGGTAGCTGTCTGAAATAGTGGGTGATCGGTAATGAGTGACCTCCCATAAAGCTGATTGTGTAGTTTTCTTTTTTTATTGCTAATAATGCATGATTGTTTCCAGTAATCCGTAACAGCAATTCTCTTTCATCCCAATGATGAGGTAAAAAAAAAAAAAAAGAAGGGGATTTGCTGGCCAAGCAGCCCCATGCCATGCTTAGACGGCTCAACTCTCTGAAAAGGATTTATCCACTGTTGTTATGACTAATACTCTGTGGATTACAAGTTAGTGAGAGGTCACCTATCACTTCTGTTTCCTACAAGTGAGACTCATGGTGCTTCAGTTCATTCCCTTTCACCGACCTGAAAATTTACTGCACGTCAAAGTGGTGAATGACAGGGCGTAGTTAGTATGCTACTTGAAATCATTTGCCAAAATCTGACTTGAAAGCTTTCTCCTTTGAACAGAACCCAAACTTGTCACTTTCTCTAATGCAGAGTAGAAATCTGCAGCTGCTGAAATAATGAATTAGTTTTACGGACAGAATTATAACAGGCTGGCTACCCAGCCACTCAATGACACCCCTCTGCTCTCCAACGCTGCCAGTGATTTAGCACCTCACCCGGACAAGATGAGGGAATTGAATTTATTCACAGGAAGGTGGTGGCTAGCACTGACTCATTGCCTTTATGCAGTGGAGCGTGTCTTAATTAATCAACAAGCATGTCCTCCCTAAAAGGCCAGAGGAAGTTCATAGACAGCAAATAGTTACTTATTTATGATTTAAGATTCAGAGATCTAAAACCCCTGGTTGGTGGTAACAAACTAGTCCAAAAAACGGAATTACTTGAGCATATGTTGCAACCTAGTGTCTGATTTATATCTAAATGAGTTCTTTGTCATTTCTGAATTCTCTTGTTTCTGGCCTCTTGTAACCTGTTCACCCCCCCCCCCTCTTGAAAATAGTAAAATCTTTAAAGGGTTGATAGGTTTTGAACTGATGCTTAGCAACAGCATTCCTGTGCCTTAAGTAGCAGTAAGCCCCTCACTGCACCCTTTGATGTGGCTGTCAAAGCAGATTTATTTCCTCTTAACACATTGTCCTCTCGTCCACATACATAAAAGGATGTAAGAGAATGATGTTTACACTTTTTTTTAGTTGTAATTAAATTGTGCTGCTCATGATTTTACAAGTGATGTGAGACGTGGATGATGGTGGATCATAGGGGGAGGTCTGACAAAGCAGCTTAATTTGATTTTACAGCTGACAATTGAAAATTGATGTCAGGCTGACTTGATGTCTGTTATTTATTATGCCCACACAAAAAAAGGTATATGTAACGCTGACATTTTAATATTTTCTACATAGAGTAGAAAGTGTGAAAACTTTTATTTGCATCAAATTTTAGTCCCTCTCAGTTCTTCCTGCTTTAACTTTGTGCAAACTTGATGTTTTAATCAGACGCAATGTTTAAATCCTAACATCCTGTTAAAGGTACAGCTGGAGATGTTTTAGTAGTTTTATGCTTCAGAACCTACACTAATGTGGAGAGGTGCTGTCAAAGTCTCCAACTCATTGAATGGCCTGGCAACAGTGTGGAGGTATTCACTTTTTTTTTCTTGTCTGTCTCCATGCTCCTCTTCTCCAGCAAGCTCTGACTAACCCTCTGTGTGTTCTCATCACTCACACGTGGGAATTGGGCAGCTGGAGAAGTGCTTGTTCTTTGTGTGTTGTCAGACAGCCCACTCTGTCGGCCACATGTCTGTAGAAGAGATGCCCAAGCCTGGCAAAGCACCAGCAGTTTCCCTGAAGGGACAAGATAGACTCAAATCAGTGTCCTCATGTTTGACCATGGGCTAAACATGAGTCGGGAACAAAGGGTTTCAGGGCTTCAATCCGGTGCAAGCTTTCTCAAGAAATCATCCGATATAACCAAGCTGATTTTAAGATTCGCTCACTTTAGTGGAAAAATCCTGAATGATCCAGAGACCTGCTGTACTGAGGCCCTGAGATGTGCCAGACATGGATATTTATTGAATCAGAGCAGTCAGAGCGAACTGTACCCTGCTTATATGTTATTAACCATCATTAACAATTGTGCAGTACATCTCTAAACTGAGCATGTGTCTAGTGTTATGCATCTTTATTGCTTCTAACTTGTGTTTCTGGTCGTCGGATACATTTTGGCATTTACAAGCTTTTCCTCCTGCTCCCAGGAGCCTCTTCAAGTTTAAAACACCATCACATATTTTACTGACAGATGATCTTTACCCAAATCCAAGTCCTTCATATAACAATGCGCTTTCAGCAACAAAATGATTTCTTAATTCACTCTGATAACAACTTTGACTGCTGACAAGTTGAGCCTGGCCGCCAGATTTTCCGTGAAATGTTAGGATGTGCTCCAAGCATGAAAAGTAGAACAAATCATATGAACAAAAGAAAAGCAAGATAAAAACAAGATAATACTGAAGTAAGTCAAAATGAAGGTTTGAGGAGTAAACGTGCAGTTCTGACAACCGAAAAGAATGAAGTGACATTTGTTTCTTACTTGAGAAACTCAAAAAGCATTATGTGTGTCTTCAGTTCCTAAAAAATGTGCTATTTTTGTGCCTGCATTAAATCTGTGTTTGCTAGCTAGGAAGCAGGCGTATAAATGCATGTTGTGTGCACATGCTTGTAGACTACAAGATATACACCAAAGAGCTGCTCACCAAAAGGTCTTAACTGCTACTAAAGGAAGAGAAAGCGTTACCCTTGTATTTTTCTTAAATTTTTTATAAATCCATGCATGTATTGCATGCATTGCAGTACATAAAGTACATTACAGGACTTCTCTGCCCTCACTCAAGGCCTCATAGATCCTCACAACTGCTGCTTCTAAATGTCCCTATGGCTGGTTCTTCTTCTAATGGCGTTTTCCTCTCTACGGTCACTTAGTACTTGATCAGGGGTAATTTGCTGGGTTTTCTCTAATTCTATGTACCCATACATGTTTTTTCAAATACACTTTTGGTATGATTTGGTGCTATATAGATGGAATGTTATAAATTTATTTTAGTTTATTTGTGTGTGTAAAGCTCGTTGATCAACTGTTTTTTTTTTTAATGTGCTATAAAAATAAAGTCAGTTGAATTGAGTCAAACTCCACTTCCCTAAAACAGATTATGATTCTCTGGGTTCATGAAATGGTGTATTTTGGACTCTTGGCTACAGTGACCAGGAGGCGATCCAACGACAGGTGCACTGCATGAGCAGGGGATTGCTAGAATATACCACTGCAGAGGAGTGTGGACAGAGAAACAAAGAGGCAAAAAATACTTAAGAGAGATGTCAGCCACGAACCAGGAAGTGAGAAGCAGAGTCATGACAGTTCATCACTATCAGTAACTTGTTTCACATACACAAAAGTCATATAACCCACTGCTTTAATTTAAGAAAATACAAAGAAACTTTTCAGAGTTCCTGCATTTGGCTCTAAAAATCTGTTTCCTGTGTCTCCATACACACAGGTTCAACTAGATCGAGAGTGGAGCTCAGCCTCCGTGAGGTTTCATTGCTTAATCTCCAACACTCTGCAGCAGCCGAAGACAGTCTTGTATCTTTCAGTCGTACAGTATGATACTTTTGTGAACAACAAGCCTCAGCTCAGCGGTACTGTCTTCACAGCAGGGCTTCGTTGTAGACCTCAGAATAATCAAAGCTCTTGTTTGGAGATGTGAACGCCTGGTTCTCAGTTTGGACATCACCAGTAATTTCTCACCACTCACAAAGCCCTGCTGCCTTCTGTGCCGAGTGCAGCCCGAGATTTAGATCTAAAGGACGTATTTGAAAGTGCTGGTCATGCATGCAAACAAGGGGGTGCCATGAAACCATGCCCTTTGTTTGACACACAATAGCATTTCAGCCACTGGGGAACAGCTTGGATCTCCATAGAACTGGCATTACTTTCATGTCAAATGACACTGAAGGCAATAGAGTGACCAACTTCTTAAAAGCCCTCCACACATTCATCTTTCTCAACTCTCACTTTCTCTTCCAGAAATGCTGTATTGAACATTATTTCATATTCTTTTAAAGTTTTGCCAAGCTATTCTTGCACCAGCAGCTTTGATCAAGACTGTGATTTGTAGATGGTGTGTTAACAGCTCATACTAGAGCTCACCTCGCTATATAGCTACAGTAATCGCGTCTTTAACACAAAAGGACAAAAGGGGAACATTGTCTTTTATCTGCTACATGTTTAATTATATTTAGTGAACAAATAAGCCATTATAACTAATGTTATAACAAAGGAAAAGTGACGTTTTTCCTGCAGCATATGAATGGCGTCTTCTTTTAATCTGAGTGATGGGCCACTGGTGCGGAAAGATTAGAAGACATAAATAGACACAAAGACAGACAGGCAAAGGTAGATTGAGAAAAAAGTCTAGAAAGAACTCCACTGTGCGGTTGGTGGTGGGAGGAGTCCTGTTGTTTGATCAGCAGGCAAGGAGGTTGAAAACCTCCTTGATGCTGATATTCGGCAGCGGTTTAAACCCCTGGAGTGACTGACACTTCTGCCACTCTGCTGTGGGCTGAGTGGGGGGAGGGCTGCACACAGAGAGGCCTGTTCCTGGCTTTACATTTGCATCCTCTGCCCGTGGGTGGTTGTGTTAATAATGTGGCAACCGGGAAGATTAATTGTGGACAAGCAGCAGGATTACGAGGGTCTTTGTGGGAGCAAAGGGAGCACTGGGTGGGAAAGGCCTGTGATCTGTGAGCCTGAGAGGAAATTAGTCAGGGCAGGCTGGAGCTGCCTTTTAACAGCGTACCTAAGGAAATGAAAGCCTTGTGCAAAAAGGATATTGAAATAAGTAGCCAGAAAATTGTTGACATTCTTGAAAGGCCAATATTGTTAATATTCATTGAGCTAATATAAGACGGAAACACAATGTGGAAAAACTATTTTCTTAAATTCATTAACGGTGTAGTGTCTACTTCCTTAAAGTAGACACTACACCTTCTTAGTCAAATATTTTATATGTATTTGCTTAGAAAGCATATTGTGGCTCCTCTTGCATTAAAAACTCTGAGATGAGGAAATTGGGCTCCGTTCCTGTCTAGTACCCAATTAAGAAAAATAACAACACAGCAGAAAGAGTCTTCAGTCTCCTGCAGCTGTGTCTCCTAGAAAGAAATGAGGAGAAGGGCAGGAGTCTCATGCCACCTGTTGGATTGTCCTCACATAGCAGTAGAAACTCACAGGTACTCCTCTGCTCCTGGCCCTTCTCCGACCTTGTTCTCAACACGTTTCCTTTTTAATGCTAATTTAGAGCTTTGGGTGCCCTACTTTCAAATAATAGACAGTTTAAAGAGAGCATTTTGTCTAATGGTCTGCGAGGGACTTGAGTATTTTAGCGGTATCAAGATAACTGTGTGCTGTTAGAGAAGCAAAGAGCCTGTAATGGCACAAACGGCACAGTCACAGCTTCAAAGATCCTTAAACGTCGATTTCCACCATACAGAAAAGTTCTCACTTTGCAGTCTGTTTGCCTTCATTGATGTGTGGCTGCTGTGCTCGTGGCTTTCACATCAGTAATCATTTAAAACAAATAGGTAAGCATCTGGACATTCAGGTCTCTTAATTAAAATGCTGGTGTTTTTCTAGTAAGAAAAATCATGAAAAATGGCCTGTCATGATACATTTCTGAAAGCAGATGACAAAGCTGGATGACTGGGGGGACTTTCCAAAGAGAGACACGAGGCTTAGTAGTTGTTAATTAAATTTATTTGTTCAAAGCAAATCTGTGATGCTCTAATAGCACAGCTTAAGTGTTGCGTGGCATAAAGGTGGATTGCTATTACCTACTTATCCATGATTAATTTCAGACCTATTGACAAATCTCTCGTCAGGAAAATTATCTACAGTTCAATTTCACAGGAAAAAAAACAACAAAAAAAGCTAACACATGAGCTAATGTGCACTTCAATAACTCTATACTTGGCTAGGGTGCGTACAATTTCAGGACGTGCTGTTGCAATGTAAACTAGTCCACCTATGAGTATTACCAGACTTCCAGCATCACTCAACAGTATCTGGAAAGATATGCAGTTGCAAATGTCTGTGTGACATGATGTGCTTTGAAATAAATTCATAATACCAGGCCTTTGTGATTTGTGGTTTTAGGGCTGAGCGTCTGAGATGCAGTGTTGTATTTCAAGTATGTTTTTAGTTGTGCCAAGATGTTGCACCATTTATTATTTTCCTCGGATTTCTGAAGCAGCAGCATTTATCAAGGTGATTTATTGGCAGATGGACGTCCAGATGTTTTGAGTATTTTCTGTAGAGAGGGAGCATGTTTTAAACGTTAGACCACAACAGTGCTGTTGAATTTTCTTTTTCATTTTTAAGAAGAAACATTTGCAGTAGATCCAAAATGGAAAAATGAAATCTTTTCAATGCTGTTGTAAAGGGTCAGTTCATCAAAAAGAACCATAGCGTCGGTGCCTCAAAATGGCATATGTTTAAACTACAAGACCCTTTAGCAGTGGCAGTCAGTGAAAGTCACATCATGTTATTACAGGATGACAAATCTCGTATAAGGAGGTTGAAGGATGGATCGACAGTTTTCCAATCAGTCATCAATGTTGTTGTTTTTGGAATACATTGCCTATCACTTTTAAAACAATAGTGACTGAGTATTGAATATTGTTGGATAAGTAATTGTGCATTAACATGATCCAGACTCAAACTTGTTGTGCATGAACACAGGATTATAACCACCGATTTGGTTTCCTGTATTCAGTGTGTGTGTGTGTGTGTGCGCGCGCGTATGCTATATTGGTATCTATACTATACTAGTATAGAAAGTAAGGTTTGTCTTTTTGACATTGTGCTGAAAGAGGTTATTTGCTAGAGTCGTGACCTACTGTCTGCCACCGTCATCTATTATTCAAATATAAGTCTTCAAATTATCCTTAACAGTCTTTTAAATTATATTTTTTTTGCATTTCAGTATGGACCCATTAGTCCACAGGTGACAGCTATTTAAGAAGTGGGAAGTTAAATGGAGTGTGAATACAGAAATAGTCTTGAGACCAGCTGTTAAAATAGTCATTCATGGGAATAAGTGAATGAATATTATATTAATAGACCTCTGAAGTGATGAATCACTAGTGAGTGGGAGAAAACCGTCTTTTTTTGTGTGTGATACTATTAAACAAAAGTTAACATCTGACCTCTGGGTCTGCTCACAAATTGCAGCAACTTGATGTAGCACTGATCATGACCCCTGTGATGAGATTATGAAGCTGCTGGACGGAAACTAGAAAAGAGCAGATGTACAGTATCTCTTGACGTAGTTATTTTTGCCTGTTATTTTCTGAGTTTGATTAGATTTTTTTTCAATGACTGATCCAACCTTTAAAGAGGCTGCTTCACTGTTTAGAGGTAAACGGCTGCTTTTGAAGGAGGCGGCACAGAGATTTAGTCATTTAAGTAGAAAAACAGAGTTGTTTTTGTCTGGGGGTACTGAAACAACCTCAGGAGTGAAGATAAGAAGCCACGGGGCTATTTTTGATGTCACTAACAAAATGTGGCATTTAGGCACTAGAGCTGTTTCAAGTCAGCTTGCATAAGAAATTTGTATCTTAACATCTGGCTCTTTCCGTCATGTGCTTTGTGAACACGCAGGAACAGGTTATGCCTGGTGTGTATAGTGGATGTATCCATAAATTATCATCAGAGAGCTGTTATTGTACAGCTTCACTCTCTTCTCATTGGGTTTCAGCTCATGTTCCGCTGCTCTCTTCCCTCATATCTCAGCTGCGACTTTGTCATGCAGCCAAGCACGTAATATGCTCTGAGCTCTGTATCATGTCCAATTATAATTAGCTTTGTCAGGCCTGAGACCTACAACCCTCATGCAGATAATATGATAATATGTCTTCATAACCAAGTGACCTTGCGTGTACAATATTTCTCTCTTTCTTAGGATTGTGTGTCAATAACGTAATGGAGTCGGGGAGGTCGTGGAAGGGGAAGATTTAGATGATTGGGCTCTCAGGTGCAGTGATGTATAACCGTTATTATTCTACCTGTCTGAGTTGTATACACAGCTGGGCGCAGCATGGCGGTGGCCAGGGAGAGAGCTGAGCTTTCAAGGGAGGCCATTGTTAATAAGCCTTTAATCCTTCGTTAAAGCCTGGCGTCAAGGGACACTTTCTCATTTACACTCTGTATATAGAGATTTTGAGTTGAAATTATGAGTTTAATTATGGAAGGGCTGCAGTGTCATAGATATGATATTAATAATACTAGTCCCAATGATTATTTAGAATATTCTAAGGAATGCATGTCTGACAGCCGGTGTAGGAAAATTAGTTATAGTCAAATACTGATTGAACATTATTTTAACAGGTGTTGGTTTAACATTGTGTAGATTTGAATGTGTGCTTCTTGTATGTGTTGTATATCATTGTAAGTTGTATTTGGACTATTGGTTAAGAAATAGAAGCATTTGTCAGTTTGGTCTCTGGGACCTTGTGATGGACATAGTTCTTGTTCATTTTATACATAAATATAACCTGAAGAAATGAAAACAATTTATAGAATAATCAATCATGAAATCAATAATTTTTTGTAGCTATAAAGATTTAAAATGTCTTACTGCACTGCCTGCGAGTGTTTTTGTCATGAGTAATTTGTCTGAGGATTTGCCTTCAGCTCATTGTCACAGACATGTGCAGCCATGTAGGTGCTTTGTGTTTTGTGTAGTGGCAGAGGTCAGCTAAAACACCAAACACATTGACATATATGTAATAGCTGTGAGATTCCCATGTGCTTTTACGCCTCACCCTGCTGTTTTCACCCTGTGGTTGATAGAAACAACTGGACAAGAGAGGCTCTTTTAGAGAAAGGCGGCCGTGAATTCCTGACAGGCCGAGGTTTCACTAACACTGACGCAACGTAATGAGGGAGCCAGAGGTGAGGCCTATCTCAGCACGTCTGTGTGGATTTCCCCGAGTGATTGATGTGTTCCAGTCAAATGAAGCAGTGGGTTGAGTGATATGACACTTGTCTCACTGTGACACATGTGTTCGCGGCTAACGGTTATTGGTGTTGATGGGACCCACTCCACTCAGTCAGCCAGGCACAGTTATTTTGATCCCTTGTTCTTTTATTTCTGTCCCCCCTCTTCCCTGTTTTCTGTCTCCTTGCCACATCAAATCACAGTTTGGAGATGGAGGCAGGACCCTCAGGTACTAGCTTATTAAGCATCAAGAGCTGGGATGAGATGAAAGTAATAATGAGGACCAGACAGCCGGGTCTGTGCCTAACATCTCAGGTAGGAAGTGACATTTGGGATTTTTCTGGTGAAAGGAACTCATGGTGGAGCTTATATGACTTAAAAATACATAACTGCCTCTGTTGTCAAATTGTCAGATTGTAGTTATTCCCTTATTTTTTGGTATATTTGCTTAAAGAAGGTTGAGCATACTGCGGTTTTTAATGTTTGTAAAGTTACATGTACAGGATTATGTGTCTGCTAGAGACTAGTTGTGCTACATGGTTGTTATTAGCAAATAGTAACTGTTTCTTTTGTCAATATTTATGTCTTTATGACAAACTAAACAACAAATACCCATCAAGTTTCACAATCTTTATCTGTATTTTAAAGCCTAACCAACAGAAACATATCTCACAGATAGCTAGCACATATTAAGCATGTTTGGCCATCCTAGCAGCATGATGGATAATCTCTTCAATGATTATCTGTTGGTCCACAACTTTGCTGCAGACAGAAACAGCCCAACAGCTGGATGGACTGTCATGAAATTTGGCAGGGCCCTTCATGTTTGCCAGACGATAATGACTTAGGAGATCCCCTAAGATTTTCCTCTAGTGCAACCAGCAGATTGACATTTATGGCAGAGAGTGAAATGTCTTTACAGCTAATGAATGAATTGCCATAAAATTAGCGGCAGACAATCATTTCACTTTTGATCTGTTGTGATGGCAACAGTGGTTAATGATAACGTTACCATTTAGCATGGTACTGACTCTTATGCTTTTGACTTGATAAACTACTTGAAATGATAAATCCATCTCCAATAAATAGATGATTCGGTCAGTTAATTAAGAAACTGCTCATTTCAGCACTTCTGCAAACTGACGCTTGATATCTATTGAATATAATCCACCATTGTCACATTCTGACAACAGTCTTAATGATGGTTTTTGTGTTATTTTAACACGTTAAACATCCCAATAAATGTTACCATCCGATTGAGCCCTATCAGTTAATTGATTTATTATATCATTACATGCAAGAACTGGCGTGGAAAACAGTTTAAAGGCATCTTTCCAGGTTGTTATCTTGCTGTCGGCTCTTAAAACATTTTCAACATCAGATGCCCTTTCTGTAATTTCAGCACAGACGAATCAAACAGTGATACACTCTGACGGTCTAATGACTAGTAATTGGATTAAAGTGATTCTAGATTGATCAGCATCTAATTTTGAAATTGCTGTTTCTTTAGTGAGAGCTGATGTGTGTGGGAGCCCCAAAGTCTTTTATTTTTATCCCTAGTAAATGTGTCCGACACTTCCAGTGGTCACAAGATGGTCACCATCAAACACTATCGGCTGCTGGTCTCTGTGACAGCTCTCATTATTGGAGGCCACCAAATAGTTACAAACTGATAAAAGCATATCACGCTGCGGAGGAAATTGAATTCTGGAGGACATAAATTCTGACTGGGGGAGATCATAGTCAGAAGCTAATTTAAGGAAGATTAAAGGAATTTCAATGACATCCATTCTATCTTGACGAAGTCGGTACATAACGTAATGTACATGTAGCTCTGTTGCCTTGAGATAAGAGGATAGTCATTTGAGACTGGGCACAGCAGTAGCTGAGGATCAAACCCTAATCCCATTGCTGCAACCCTTTTTACAGAACATCATGGAGGATACACAGTGTCTGACAACCATTATTCAGTAAGGGGATTTTAAAAGTCTTTCAGTTTAGTGTGATAATTTAATTGACTGCTGACCCAAAGCCTCAGGACACAACTTGCCTTCATACGCATCCAGCTCAGTTTTCATGTTCACAGCCATATTCCTCATTTCCTATTTTGACTCGCATCAAAACTAGATGGCAATTTATTTATTATTTTTTTAAAAACAACTCATGCAGTACCTCTGCAATTGAGGCCAGTGGTAAAGTATTTGTGAGTTGTTAATGAATTATCAAATTAATGAGTTGCATGTTTGATTTCATCTACATTCATTCATATCTTTGGCCCCTTGAGTCAGAAAAGCCTCCACGGAAAAATGATGGACACACAATTGTTACTTAGGATCACCTAGCTGAATCATGAATTGTTCTCAGGCTAGCCTCCGTTCTGTATCTCAGTGGAAGCTCATTCATAGCGTTTCTAAAAAGCATGTTTCTTAGGTTCACAACCCATATTGCAAGTGAGTTAATCATGTCTTACACATGTCGCTATTAGAAACATTAGAATTTACATTTAGCAGATACTTTTATCTAAAGTGACTAACAAGTGAAGTACAAGGTACAAGGAGGTCTTGCCTAAGGACCCCTACTGATCTTACCACCACACTATCCAGCTGCTTTCCATTATAATTTACAATTTGAAACCCCAGGTGTTTAAGTCTTGCGACTTCTTGTTTCTTCTTTATAATGTTTTCTAATGTCATATTTTAGATATAAATAGTTTCTTCGATACCTGAAGTTCCTGTTTCACTTCGATATTCAGTAATCCCACTAACAAAAGTATGAGGTTCTTAAACTGTTAGTTGTCCCACATTCTTACTCATCGTTAGTAATAGGCTGTTGATCTTGTACCATGGTCAGGTAGCACACAATGGTTTTATCAGTGCCAAAAACATCTGTCTGCTGTTTGCTGCAAATAAATGTTATTAGATCGCCTAGTTAGTAACATCTAGTTTGCTTTCATACTTCCACTTTGTGACAAATGGCCCTTTCTCTCAAGGCAGAGTCCTTGTGGTTGAGCTGTCTAAATGGCTAATGAATTTAAGAGAACATAGGCACAAATTAATCTCCCAGAAGTCCTTGGATAATATGGCAACCATTTACAACTTTAATCAATAACCCTGAAGTTTAAAGCATGCAGGCGCTGCACTTGTTTGTTCACAATAAACAGAATGCAGACTGCAGCCTCCTCTAAATCATGCTGACAAGCACAGTCACGCTAAATCACTGAAAGTGAAAAATAAATGCCTGCATAACTTTATCAGCTGTGCCTCCATGTTTCCTTCTGGAGCAAGAGGATATCGGAAACAACATTGGAAATGAATGATTTATTGCTTAAACCAATATTGCAATCCTCTTATATTGTGTAATGTATGATGAAATATGTACTGTATATAAACATAGAGCAGTAAGTATTATGTGGCCTAGCAATGCCTAAATGTCAGTTAGAATTTAAAGTTCTTCGATTTCAATATATTTTTACATTCAGAATACTGACATTTGTCATATATGGCAAACTCTCTTAACACTCTAAAAACGTTAAATCTTTGTCACCATTTTTGCTAAATACAGAATAAAATAAAACCGTAATTGTATGGTTTGTAGTTTATTGTACAATATTATAATTATATAATTAATTGTTTAACTGGGTGAAAAAGAAAAGCCTATGAACATTGTGGATAGCTAACTTCAATGCTAAGTGTCACCCCAAAACACAATAATCACCCTTAAAGGCTAAAAGTTCCTGACGATTTATGTCTTTCAAGAGCTAAACATGACTTAAATATCCAAGTCAGCTGTGTATGACTTTAATATCTGCTATATTTCATAAACAGGGCCTTTTTAGAATGTAAGATGCACAAACAGGCAAGACAGACATTTATTCGTGCATACGCACAGTGTCCAAATTGCTTCTGTTCGTCTTTTACACTGACACAATAACAGTCTTATTTCTCTCCTTCTAATTATCCTTGTTCTCATGAATGTGGCCCTGATCCTTCTCTGCACCTCAGACAGATGATGTGTGAATGCGAGCTCTGCGTTTCCCTCATCTGTCTCTTCCTCCCACTATCCCTTTCCTGCGCTCCATATTTCAGAACTGTAACCTACGGTCGCCAGCTGTGCAGGGAGCCCCAGAGTGTATTTACTGCGAGCTGCACTTTATCACACACAGCCACACAGCTGCCAACTTTACTCCAAGCATAGTCCAGCCTTCCTGCCTCTGGCCATGTGTTTTTTTTTTTTTTTTTGGTACCGTTAAGATCCTGCATCAGTGCTCCATGCTTCTTTCTCCCCAGCTGCAGCCCTGCTGGTGAAGGTGGGGTGAACTGTTAATGGCCTGTGGAGTACAAACAGTGGAGCCCACTGCTGGCCAGGCCTACAGCCCACCTTCCAGTAAAAACCTAAAATTAAAACAAAGCCCATCATTCAGAATTTCACCAAGTAAATAGTTCTTGTCATTGGGACTTTTACTGAACTCCTTGTTCAGCTTTCTGCAAAAACTGGGGTGTATTGATTTCTGGTGCTTCTCCCTGCTAAACTCTTGTTGATATTTTGATAGGGCATTAAAATATCTCCCCCATCTTTGGCCCAGTAACAGCATAAATATTTCCTGAGACTGCAGGGGGTCCTCGTGATGAGCTGCCTCCTTCCCCACCGACCTCTTGTCCCAAGGCGGACAAAGTGAATACATTTTCCCCTCTCTCTTATAGAGTCCCCATTGTCCTTACAACCTATCAGGATAGAGAGATCTTCGCCCCCACCCTCTTCCTAGCATATCAGGAGCTGTACATCTTCCTCTGGTGCAGAGCTTTATGCAAGGTGACAGCTCCTCACACTTTAGTGTTTGGATCACCTCAAGTAGCTCAGATATCGGAAAAAATGAGCACACTTCCCACCACAGTGACCAGATGTAGATTGACTGAGGGTATCCGCAGGCCGCAGCGCCCCTATCCTCCTGTCCTGACAAAACAGGCCTGCTGGTAACTCTCTACATAAGAGAGCGCAGAGTCTGGAGACACATCAGAGGGGAAGGCTGGCTGCAGACAGAAGGGGAGGTGGTGGTGGTGGTGGTGGAGGGGACTGAACACTTTGAAGCCATTGGAGGTGATGTCAAGTTTGCTTAGACTCAAAGGATGGTGTTTGAATATGCTGGCCACTAATATGGCACCAGTATCTCTGTCCTCATCTCTGTTTTCTGTCACTATGTACAATCTGGACTCGTCTCCTTGGCTCCTGACAATGTCCTTTCAAATCATGTTATTGCACACTCGAAGCTGCAGTCAGCAAGCCGTCACTCAGCTTCTTTGTCTGAAAGTCAGGCCTGTTGTTGCCGTTAATGCACTCGCTGCCTGTATAAAAGTGACGGGGAATACGCTATCTTTTTTTTCCCATCAGGAAATCATTGGCAGTGGAACTGGAATATCCTTCACCACTCTCCCTATTTACACGAGGATGTAGCTACGCTCTCCCTAATCTGACAAGTGGCATTGATTTACGACGTGCATAGATTTACGACAATAACCTAACCTTCTGCTCAGGTAGTCTCTTTGCAGTCTTTCTTCCCAAATATCTATGATGCATACATCAGTGCAGTACACCTGTATACCTGAGCATATAAATACAGTATATTTTTGTTTATCCTGAAACCTTATTGGGGAGAAGACTGAAAATAACAAAGCATTTTAGAATTCTTCTAATTGCAAAGATTATCTTTAAATCATTGCTCAGCAGCACACTCTGTTAAGCCAGTGATCCCTTCAAAGCATGCTCAATCTGTGTGTCTAGACATTGTCCTGAGGCAGACACATGTTTTGAAGGTCAGACTTGGAAAAACTGTTGATATTGTGTTTTTTTTTTTGTTTGTTTGTTAGTTTTGTTTTGTTTTTAACAGTGCAGCTCGGCTAGTGTTTTTTTTATTTTTATGTTTAGCAGTTTACCAGTAAGATGCATTTATTAAAAATGATTAGATTAAAAATAGAACACATCACACACCTCAGAAAGGTCAGGTATTCATTTGTTGAATTTCAGCTTCTGCTTTTTTTTCTGGTTTATTCAGTCAGTTATGCAGAGGATAAAATCAGTCATCACTTTATGGCCACAGAGCAATCAGACACAGCCCTACAGTGTCTTCAGCTGACTCTTCTGGCCCTGTCAAGTCCTTCTTCAATCTGAGAGTCTGAGCAGTCGCGTGGAGGTTGACATGATTGCCTTTAAGCAGCCCCTCTTAGCCAGTGACACGCAGCTGCAGCCAGGCACCTCTTCTGACAGTAAGAGCACCATGATGGATTGCCTTGCCAAAACTGCTGATCAAAGGGGGTCGAAGTTCAGATCTGTGTCTGACTGCACCAGGCATGTGCAATCACCAGAGATAGCTTTTCCTGTCCAAACATCCAAGCATAAGAGTGAATTTTCATTTGCTGATAGCTGCTTTATTGAGCTGCAGAGTAATTATGTCATTAATTATTGGGAATTTTCACATATGAAAAAACCCCACGTGTCAAGAATATTTGAGTTTATTGATCTTGAGGGTTCAACTGAGCCTGAAAATTATAACGTACAAGTTTGCAACTTGACACTATGTCAATATCGTAGCAAATAGCGCTTACTCTTTGCCCAGTCTTCATATACACATTAATACTCATAAAATGCAGTCTTTGGACTGCAGAAGCACTCTGCTGAAAAGAGCAGACATTTAAAAGTTTCTGACATGTGTCGCACTACCATTGAGACACTGCCACTGATGTAGGTGGAGCTGACAGCATCCCAGGCATTGAAGATGGCTCTGGGACATACCAAGTTTGGTATGTGTCAGCTCTCATTCCTATCAGGATACATCCTAAGTGAAGCTGGAATATGCAAACAAGCTCATTAAAATGAGAATCCATATAAAAACATTTTGGGTGAACTGATTAGAAAATGTTTTTGATGTTTGCCCTCATTCTCCTCAGAAATACAACATTTAGGTGGGTGAAATCCTCCAGATACTGTAAATCATTGTAAAAAAAAAAAGAAAGAAAAAAAAAAAAGATATATCATTAATTATCTATTAGCCTTGTACTCTTCAAATATTATATACACAAAGTTAGGACTGGGTAACGCATTGTCTAGTAATATCAGGAATTTATTTCATACAAATTGTTGAACTTCAGTCATCCTTTAGTTGACTTTGTCCCACAGGGTTAAGACATGTGAATTGCCATGGCAACAGCACTTGCTACTGGCAAAAGGGATGATCCAATGGATGCCCATTACATAGCATAATGCCTGTCATAGCAAAAAAAAACACAACAAAATATGAAGTAGTGAAAGTTGGGTAACAGTAACAGGACGAAAGAAGCACACCAGCTCTAGACTCCACTATTCTCTCGATACAATACTACTGTATAGTCACCACAGCAGCATTAAACACTGCATTAAAAAACAGCTTTTGATAGAATGGTCAGCTAGAGTAACATTATATACTATACTACTATAGTAATACTTTATATCCATAAGGTGTCAGTGGCAGAGGACGCCGATGCCCTTTCATCATATCCTTTGTGATGCAGATTCAAGTGCTTACTAAATATTAGACTACACACAAGTTAAAAGGCGCAGTTGCACGATTTGGCAATTGGACTCTTTAACTTGACTCAAGAGGAAATAAAGCAATTTGAAGCGTTCCTATACTGTATAACACTGACTGGAATTGGAGACGTGTGAATGAGGTGACTAAGGTGTCTTATTTCTGGACCAGGTTCACATTCACGGCATGTATCATTGAGAGAGAAGATGTTATAATTAGCTTGTCAGTCTACTTTAGGCTGAGCTGGCACTCTTTGTGAAGACGAATGGACTTCAAGTCCAAGGAGCTGACAGCCAGTCGATAATGTAGCAATTAATGTCATAAATAATTCTAAAGCCAATTATATTAAAATGGCCCTCACACTTTAAAACAGCACTTTATTTCCTATCATTTTATGATGTGTTCTGTATCAAGCAGCAGAAGCACATTTTCCTCTTTATATCTACATATGGCCGACATATGGTGAAGCCATAATGTGAGGCATAAAAATCAGAAGGGCCATACAAGAGATTTATTTGTTGATTTAGTTTGCTTTTGACTCATCCTTATTGCCGAAACATCACCTGCGGTAAAAAGCAAATACAAAGTGTAAAACTACTTTTAATCAAAATGATATTGCCTCCATGTTGCTAGCAGTATAAAATAGCTTTGGCTCATAAAGAATGTGAGTAATTTAATGGCAGTAGTGGTTAAATATATCAAATGCTTCTTCTGGCCTTGGGAGGGTCAAGCCCAGTGTGATATATAGAGAAGACTGTGATGGCTGAAGGTCGTGTCAGCTTCTTCTGCATAATGCATGAATCCTGTTACTCTTCTCTGACTCCAATCCTCTGAACCTGAACCTTGGGATGAAAATTTTACTAAGTAAATCAGTGAGCATGCTGGCATTTCTATTAACCTCCACTGTGGTACTGACAGAAACATGAATCACAGTAAATAATATCTTGCAAATTGTAAATCATGTTTACAACTTGGGCTGAGAAGTGATGTTGTGGGATAGTGCCATCTGTTTGCAGTTGCTTACTGCTAATTTCATTGCAAAAGAAGCAAAAGCAAAAGTGATTTGAATGTGCAAAACTGTAATTTAGCACAAACAATATGGGGAAACACTTATTGCTAATGCTTAACCAAATTCCAATACTTTAAACATTTATTACCTAAATCAATGTGTGAAAACCTTAAACATCTGCACTCAATAACACCCACAGATGGTATTTTATTTTGTTAAAGTGGCAGTATTCTTATAATAGAGGTTGCATTTTGTTTCTGATGAGTGGTATTTCCCACTTAAAATAGGAAAATAGCCAAGAGCTTTGATTTCTACATGCATGGAGTGAAACAAAAGAAAAGCAAATGTTGACCTTTACAGGGAACATAAAGGGTCAGTGCGGCAACTGTGCCTTACAGGCAAATTGCCTCCCAATGCCAACGGTCTATCCTAACAACAAGGATGAAATTCTTATCTTTTGCCATTTGTTTTCTGTTTCCCGGTAGAGATGCAAAGAGGCACAGTGTTTCTCTTTGTGTGCAGGTCACTTCAAAGCAACAACAGACAGGAAGAACAAATGAAGTGATATATATAGTGATGCAAATGTTAAGAGCCAAATTTAAAAATCAGATTCAGAGAAATATTCATGTAGCAGTAGTGAGAGTCTACTACTGTATGTGCAATTGTACTAACGCTCCTGCCCTCCTTCATTTCTGTATCAAAGGGTAAACTAATGCAAAATGTATATGGCCCTTGGCACAAAAGATGGTGGTGCAGCTCGGTAAAGGAAGATCTGTGTGCTAAAAGCTTGAAACATCTGTGTAAACACATGGCCTTTTTCCAACAATGTAGGCAATGTTCTCATAGCCTTAAGATAGATGTCCAAGGCAATATACCTTGCCCCTGGGCTATGCTGGAATAGCTTTGAACATCTGAAAAACCTTGAGCTTCAAGCAATATCCACTTTAAGTATTCCAGCTTGATGGCAAAGGATATAAGAATTCAACCTATGGCTTTTATTTGACTCATTATTGCTTTGGATCGATTGTACCAGTGCAGAGGGGAAATGATAGAAGTGCAGATGTTTTAATGATGCAGTTATATCCTTTTTTGGTTAGCTTATTTTCAAATTGAAGGGATCTTTTTTTATATAATAGGGTTTAGTAAGTAGGGGCAAACAGAACAAAAAAGAGGACCTTCTGCCTTTGTTGTTGTTCTTTAATTCTGTTAATAGCCCAAGGTAAAGATTTATCTGCTCCTGTCAATTTACCTCAGCCTCAATATAAAGCACCAAGGTCACTTTTTCCTTGCCTGGCCCACAGGATTAAATTGTCATGTCCCTCTAATAGGCAGCACAGGGAATCATTAGTCCAGCTCAGCTGCCTGACTGATAGGCATTTCAGTCCAATCATGGGAGTGTGCCGCCACAGGCCAGCCAGTATTGACACTGTGTCAGGACTGAGAGGGGACGCCTTAATCAGCCAGGACACTCTCAACATTGATTTGACAAGCTGCCGTAATGACCCCCTTGTTTTGGTAAAGAATCACTGTTTATCCAGGCTGGCATTGATGCACTTGGAGTGTTGCATTGTCATGGAAACTATTATCACCAGCCAGGCCTGAGCATCTGGGCAAGAGCTGTTTTCACAGGGTGACCATGGATTGGTGTACGTGTGTGTGTGTGTGTGTGTGTGTGTGTACTTACCTATCTAGATATTTCTGGAAGCAGACTGAAATTAACTATTATTCATGGTGACTAAGATGTAGCTAAAAACCTTTATCTGTAGGTACTGCACAGGAGTTTCTGGCGGTCAGTTTACTGTTAAACATTAATGGAGTCATACTAGCTGTCTGATGCTCTAATAGGTTACAATATTCTACCAAGAAAATTCTACAAGATCCCTATTAATCATTATTATCTAATAACCAGTGAGATCACTTCTGTTTATACAGCTGACACTCCAATCTTTGATTCTGTTGCTAATGCTCCTTTCATGAGCTTTTAACCATTATTGGTTGATAATTATACTTAATTACTGGGACAATAGTTATAATAATTTGACAGAGCACATTTAAAATTATGCTCACTACTTTATTGTATGGAACCTTATAAATCTATTAAATAAACATAGGTTTCTTATACATGATGTATAATGTAATCAGTGTTATGTGATGGTTACATGAGTTTGCTTACTAAGAAGTGATGGCACTGCTGCTGGCAGGATGATCTGGGAGATCAGCAGCCTTTCTGTGAGGTGTTAGACTGTAAATATTATTGGCATGCTGACAGTCTCCCACAGTGCCATCGTGTGTAAAATCGTTAACAAGCAACATGAAGGGCACTCTCATCCCAAGGTGAGAATGTGGATCAGCCGTTATCCTGAGGGTGAGGTTCCCTGTGTCACGTGATCAGTCTAGCAAGTAGTTTATGTCATCATCACAGGAAAAAAGGCTTTGTAATATACAAAGAAGTCCAAGAAATGTGGAAAGATTATAAATACTTTTTAGTGCAGAGCCTCAAACACTCGACAGACATGACTGTAGAACACAATACATCAGCTTTTAATCTGTGAAAATACAAAATGAAATCATATACATTTTATGTACAAGCCTATTTGTACAAGACAATAAACTGTAATTGTTATTGGGTATTATGACATAGTCAGAAATATCAACTTAGCACTGTCATTGTATCCACAAGTGAATGTGCTAAAAAACAAACAAATAAAAAGGCAAATAATACAAACTAGACTGCAATGCTGAATTATTCTGAACCCCCTTGGGTACTGTCAAACAAGAACACACTAGAAAGAAAGATTTTACAATAAGCTTTACACATTTCTTTGAAGAGTACACAAAACAAATTTCTATCAAGCTTCGCTATTCATGATGGATCATTTAAAAGAGTTCCAAGACAAATTATTTACTATAGTCCTATTAAACCCCAGGGAATTACAGCCCCAAATTAAGTATTTAAAGAATGGTCTCTGAGCTGGAAAGATAGAAAGCATAGAAGAAAGCACATTTCTCAGTCTTTCACAGCGAAAGCAGATTTCGCTTAAAAAATCCAGCTAAACTAGAAGCCTCTTTTCGCAGCAGTGGGTCTTCTGGAGTCCTCCGATGGCTTCAGCACTGCCTGGCACATTACTGGCATAGAGGGATGGACAGCTTGGATGTTCTCTGTGCCAGTAAAAATGTCACAACCTCTCTTTTCACATCCAACATGAATCCTAGGCTAGACTGTGACACATCATCAGTGGATTAAGGATTTGTGTTGTTGTGTTTTTTTCTTTTTTTTATTTCCCCTTCCTTCATTGATCCTGAAGTAAAGTGACAACAGTGCCAATATAGCTATGTGCTATTATTTATAAGATATGATCAATAACCACTCTCAGCTCTGTATTCCAACATCATGTGCTTACAAAAAAATGATTTCTTCATCAGATACATATATAAATTGCTTGTTTTATAGCTCTACAAGTTGCGCTATGTAATCAATCACCACGATGGTTTAGCAACAAAATGGAATCTGAACATATAAATAGCCAAAGTCATTTTTTATGATAGAGCTGTTTCTCATGATTTTTTTTTTCTCTAAGGAGCATGAGCATGTCTGATTATGGCATTAAGATTGGTCATGGAGTACATACAAGTGTTTAATGGCCTCCAAGACAATCCTGTGTCAGGCAGTGCTAACAGCCAAAGGAGGACTTAAAGATGCCCACTTCATGCGATATGTGGCTTTAAAATTCATCTCACCTACAGACTTATGTGGTGTCTTGCTATATCTTAGTATTTGCCTTTGTTTTCTACGGCGTCTTGTCCAAATATACGGTTGTGCCATTGTATTTGAAGCATTGTAAGATTTTCGATGTTATCTTTATATTGCCATCAAAACAGCTCTATCATATTTGGCTACGGATTTAAAAAAATTAGAAAAGAGAATAACATTTAACCCCTGGTAAAGCTTTGCCGATACTTAAAACCTATACATAATAAGATGCCTGGGGTTTTGGACAGTGACCAAACAGCAACGTGAAAACATTAATAACAAAGAATGCAAAAAGGCAAAGATAAGACAAATATAAATGGACAAAGATAAGGCTGGAGCCAAATGCCATTTACACATGGACACTGGCTATCATAACTGTCACAAATGTTGTGAATTAGCTCCGAATGGCAAAGGAATCACTGAGAGTCAGTCACTAACAATGCCATTGTGGTGGGATTGCAGCTCAATGTAAAATACACATTTTAACATACTGTACAAAATAACTTTCCAACACTGGGTAAAGTAAATGCAGTAACAGTTGTTCATCAACAGCTAAAAAGGCAAATTTTACAATTGCAAGACTTGATCCAATAATCATAATAATCTCCTCTTATAGTAGTAGTAGTAGTAGTGATTTTACATTGCTCTTCTCCAAGTGACCCTCATTCCCCAAAATGGAACCAAAAGTCATGGAGTCTGGTCACCACTAAAGGTTAGATGTGCAAACTAATAGCTGAGTGACTGTGACATTTGACTATGATTGTCTTCATGTATATTTCCTTGGTGGTTTTAAATCTGCTTGTACAATAAGCTTGTTGCAGAGGTGAATGAGATAAACAGGTGGTATTTGTTTCATCTAATGTGAATTGATGATTAATGCTTGCAGATGAGAAGATATATTAAATCTGACACCTACACAATAAGTCTTCAGGGAGTCAGAGCGTCCAGGTGTCAGTGCAGTCGCAGAGCTCAGCACTCATCTTCTGCTTCTCTGATGGGTGGAATCAAGCTGCTCGTGGATTTATACTGACTGATTTGGTTGACGGCGAGAGTATTCACAGGCTTGATCTGTATGGTCCTCAGGTGGGTATTCTCTGGCTCATCTGTAAACCATGTCTTTTCTGAGAAAGAGCCAAAATCATACAGAGACAAAGAGGAGGGACATCAGACAGTTAATGCTACATAGATGGCAATTACAGTTGTCAAAGTATCATCAGATTGGTTTTTGTGTTTCAGTTGTTTGCAGAACATTCAGAGTACATCGTTTTTTTGAACTGATGGTGTTGAAAGACATTTTGGCATGATAAAAGGATGTTCCAAGAAAGGCATAAAATGGCATGTAAGTATCACTTGATGTCAAACGGAGTACACATATCTGAAAAACATCTACAGGTACTGGAACGCATAACAAATTGAAGAAAAAGGTCAAAGACAAAAGCTCGACACGCTACACTCAGTAGTTCAAAAACAAATTCAATTTAACAGAGCAATGTTTTCATCTAACAGATCTTTACTGTCAGATCACAAAGAGGAACAATCAGTAGTTACTGTAGACTCAACCAAATTGATCAGTCAGGTAGCTGGACTGGACATCTTATGTAAGATGAATGATATGATAAAAAGATGCTCCAAAATGTTTTTAATGGCAGATCACTTGTCAAGTGTGGGGCACTACAACATGACACGCTGTGGAGAGAGATGCATTAACAGTCCTCAGACAAAAAAAAAAGAGCATTTTTACAATAATTTACCTTTGTATCAAAGAGAAGACATTTAAAAAGTCTAAAAAGACAAAAAGGTTGTTAAGACGTTTGATAGGGGCGGCTCCATGGTATTGGTGGAGTTATGATTATGATCAAGAAGTCAGCTCAGTGTAGCTCCGTAATGAATTGTTCTGTGAGAAACTCAGCTCAGATCCAATTGAAGATAAAAAAAAAAGACAATTCACACTTTATCTTGACAACACATTACTCAAAAAGAGTGAAAGTTTAGATTTTATAAAAGCAGATCATTCAATCACAGCAGCTTTACACACAGTATGCATTCATTATCCATAAAACACAAACCACTTATCATAGCTGAAAACACTGATATTTTTGAAAGTTTTTTTTTTTCAATAAGAGGCATGCCCATATAAGAAAATATCTGGTACTGTTGTCCAGCACTATTCTGATTTGTCCATTCTGAGAGTAGACTGACTCCCATCTACGCCGATCCCAACCACCTGAATGATTATTTGTCTGTGCGTATTTAATGCTTGTTCCTCTTTGTGATTTGACAATGTCTGACAAAGATCTCTGTTAGACTGAAACACTGCTCTGTTGAATAAAACCTGCCAGAAGGTATGGGTGCACAGTGTCCCAGTTTTCACCTCTGTAATGTAATTCATATTATGGCGGAAAATGTTTTTCTTATATTCTGTCATTGAAGCATGCTGTTGGGTTGGGTCAGCAAACATGCAGGTCACCACTGAAACAAAATTTGTTTTTCATACTTCACTGTATCAAATTAGAAGTTAATTCATTTAACTTCACAATTCATACATATTTTTAATCTTTTTTAAGGGCTTCAGGCTTTTGGCTTGATGCAACTTTCTTTTCTTATAGAAGGAAATAGTGTGGAATTGTATATAGTTAACGATTGATCCACTTGGCAACGTCCATGGTCATGCATTTTTCATCAACATGACTTAAGGCTGTGGGGCTATAAAATATGAACATATATGCCAGTAGATACATGTTGCCAATAATCAGACATCAAACATCACAGGATACAGAAAAAACTGAAGTAGCATCAAACCGTTCAGTTGCAACCAAACATTTTACAAACCCAGTATGAGATGTACTGCATAGGTCATAACCATGCGCTCGTGATGCAGTCATTTGGATACACCAAACTACTTGGCTTTCATTCAGAGGGCAAAATGTCATCAAGGACATGACCATGTTCAGTGCATTATTTAACATCATGCATAACCATTCACTTTCGTACCTTGGCCCACTCTATTCATCCTTGTTGCACTTTGAAAAAAAGAAAGCGGTACACTAAATGTAAGCTAAATGGGAAGTACTAATGTGACCATTAATAACAGAGATTACACAGCATGGTGTTCAGAGGCATAAAAACAGTAGATGCTCTCATTACATATGGATGTAGAGTAGGTTAAACAGTAGGGTGAAACCAAATAACTCAACTAAAAAAAAAACAAAAAAAAAAAAAACAGAACATGGTTCATGTCAGAAAGTCTTTAAGAGCCATTACTATGCATGTAGCGATGTAGCATGTGTCAAGCAGCCATATTGTATCCATGCCTCTTGCCAAAACATTTGCAAGGATGATGTAATCCATGTTTGAGATGTAATTCAGAACCCAGATGAGCAGCATGCAGCTAACATACCAAATGTATTATAATGTACTTATTCAGCATGGGACAAGAGGGCTCAGCAACTTCATGTACAGTAGATCATGTAGACCAGTGAAAGTTTGTAGTGTTGATTCTGCAGCTGAGAAAATGTAACATATTTTCTCATTCATTTTTTTAAATAAAAAATCAAAAGATGTTTTAATTGGCAAATATGTACCATAGAAAACATTATAGAAAGTATTTAAAGAATGCATACCTGCACCATCTGTAAAGCAAAAAAATCTCTAAATGTGTTAAAAGTAGAAAATGTTTGTAATCAAAATACACATCATCAGTGTTCATTAACTCATACTGTACCAGCTTAGAGTTTGGGGAAAACTACAATATTTCTGATAATACTATGGCTCCTAGTAAAATGTACTATACTGAGTTATGGCAATTTAAATTGAGCTGTTGCTGTATTGATCAAAAAGACTTGCCAAGGTAGTTTTAATTCTGTTCTTTTCTACAGTTGCCCATGCTACAGGGCACCAGGTGGGTTGGGAGATGCATGCAAAGCTCTGGCTGAGCATTGCTGTGTTGGAGACATCTTCCTGAAAGTAAGAGGGTTACCTCTATATAGCTGCATTTTGCAAAGACTCAGACTGTTCTGTGTGGCTCTGTGCCCTGTACTGTGTAACTAACACCAGCTTGGAATTTCTAGTCTTCTTGGAGTTTCAGGTTTGGATGCCTGTCTGACATAAACGTGGATACTGCTTTGTTGCTGGACAGTCAAAACATGTTTAATCATTCAGGAGTAATTTTATGTTGTACCAAAACACCTCAGAGCAAAAACTGGTTTGACTTTGACGTTCTATTAACTAATCAAGCAAAGTGAGGACAGGAGCTCATTATTATCTAGGTGGCTACCAAACAGACCTAGTTAACCTAGATGTAAAGGTGATCTGGAAGATCCCACTGTTGTGCACCATTAGTGAAGGAAGTTGACAAGCCGAAGGAGGCTTTTCAGGCTGTGAAGGCTCAGGAAGATTCCTGAAGTGGCAGATCGGCATTGGTAGGCTAGAAAGACTGCAGGTTGGTTGCAGGTGCACAAACACAGGTGAAAACCCGGAGAGCATTTCAGAGAGTCTCTGGAAAACCTTTGCAAATGTAAAGGACTGTTCTCAGCAGGGGAAAAGAGTGGCCTACCTTAATTAGACCAACTGTGGAAGAAGCATTTTGGAAGATTTGCCCATCTTTTTGGCAAAGACACATCTTGCATGCTCTGAATATCATTTAGATGTTGCCTCTTTAGCAGCTGAGAAGTGTAGAGTATGGATCTCTGCCTTTTTGCAGATGATGCAGTTCTGTTTGTTCAATTCACCCATTACCACTTTTGCACAGTCTACAGCTGAATGTAAAAGCATTTGCCGTTGCTCATTATGTAGTTACTAGTAATACACCAAGTAAGAATAGGTATGTTTTAGGTAGCCATGAGTTTAAAAAAAAAAATGAAGAAAAAACATTTCTATCACTCACATGGGAAGACAGTATAACTATAATGGGTATGTAACTTTATTTTCTGAAACAGTTTCTACTTGAAAATATCTTTCATAATTAATACTTTATGGTGGAAAGTAACATTTAGATAAAATTAAAGCATTTGAATGTAACTGGAATTCAGAAGGCATTGTGAGGACAGGCTGTTTAGTAATTCATTGACATGACAAAGTATCATTTTAAGACATGTCATTTAAAGTGCAGTTCAAGTACAGCATACATTTGAACAAAACAAACAAGTTCCAACATAACAAATACTTTACAGTGGAAAGACCCACTGACCATTATAACAGAGATAGCTATTAAGAAAAGAAAAAAACAATTTAAGTCAAACTAGGGGAATTGATTCTGTTGTACTCTATGTTATTTCGGCCAATATCACCCTTACAAAAAAATACTTTCTTTTGCTTTCACAGCACTTCCTTCACATTTTACCAAAGATCACATAAATTTCAAAAATGAATGAGTTTTAACTACATGTTGGAAGTCATCCTGCCTGTAAAGGTAAGGCCACAGCACCAAAATTGATCATTAAAAATCTAATTAACAGCAAAGTGGAGAAACCTGAAAAAAATGTTAAGTATGATGTAAATATAATTTATTAGAACTCAGATCAAAACTTGGTCAATAGTTTAATGGGAAGCTATGTTATTTATGTCCTGACCTTGTCTGCATGCTCACTGATCTCAAACCTGGTGAACTAAATCAAGTCAGAGTCTTTCAATTCCACTCTTTCATTGTTGTTTTTCCCCCTCAAAGTAGTTCTTTGCAAGTTGTAGCATAAACCTAGGCATGAGTAGTAATGATATTCCACAAGTTACAAACAGAGTTAACTTGTAAGCAGATTTTTATTTTACAATTTTACTCTTGGTTTGTTGCTACCAAATATGACTTTGAATATGGTTCATGTTTGTATTTAGCTGTGTTTTGAACAAGTGATGGGTAAATTGAGATTTATTCCTGAAAGATCTTTGCCTTAGCGTTGTAGTTTGTGGATACCAAAAAATTAAGACCTTGGTTATGCATTTATATTTGTGTATTCTGGTTCATACAGGTATACTTTGCCAAAACTGTGAAACCCTGACATGTTAAATCCCCCAACACTAATACCAAAAACTAAACCAGAAATAGTTTGTACTGAATTTCTGATCGACTTTGTAAAGTGAGTAAAAACCAGCTAGAAGTTCAGTAATAAAAAAAGAAGAGTGAAATTTACCTAAACACACTGGAACAGTGGCTCGATTTGGTTTTTTGTAAACCTGTAAGTGTCTCAGCTGAACTTTCGTCTGCATTTTTACATTACATTGAGGACTGTGTATCTTGGCCCTGATTCATTACAGTTTAATTGATGTCGTATTACAGTATATTTCAGGCAAAATTTGAAAGCGTATTTAAAAAAAATAATAAAAAAAGGCAGCTGTAGTGACCAAGTGCTAGTGTGACAGATATATAAAGACCTCATTATAGGATTAAGGGACAGATAGAAGCACTTTTGAGGTTGCCTTCTTGTCCCTATGCCATGGGATGGTCCTGTTCAGGGGGCAACAGGTCTATACTGTATGATGCTATTGAAAGTAAGACATAAAAGTAACACATACAAACACATTCAGACGAACACACATCAGACATGTTACAATCTGTCTGAACTCTGCAAACAGACACATAGGACAACATCGATGGCAGGCACTGTTCACGAACATAGACACTCAGACAGCTTTAGAGGGGCACATACTTTTGTTTGTCTCGTGAGTCTCTGCTTTTGGTGCGGTTGGCGCGGTTGGTGGCTGGAATAGAGTGAACGGAGGAGCTCTTTTTACTGGAGGAATGGGACGAATGGGAAGAGTGGGAGAGGCTGGTTCGAGACTGGCCAGCGTTGTGGTCAAACTGCATCAGGCAGAATATCAGGTCTGAGGGCACCAGCTCAAATGCATATGGCGGATTGGTTATGACATACCTAGAGGAGAAAAGAAACAGATTGGAGGCTACTTCTAAATATAGCGTTGGTACAAGTATAAGGACATTTAAAGTCTCTACTCACCGTTTGGTACATTGGCTTTGAGTGTTTAGATGCGCATCTCGTAACCGATAGATGCCAAAACACAGCATGTTGTATGTTTTCAGAGCTTTACAAAACAGGTCACCATAACAACCGCCATCCTGCAAGACAGTGTTAACAACAATGTATAGTACACAGTGTGTAATTTTGCACTGCAGTTAATTTGACCAGTAGGTTCAATGTGTCAGTAGTAGGGTGGTTAGGATGGGGGCAGTTATTAATTGTGATGCACCCTATAGTCTTACGTAATCTATTCTTTCTGAGTATATACTTCTCCACAAGAATTTTTTTTTTTTAGACAGGAGTCACTGGTATTTAATGAAGTCAATTTTCTGATGTGCTTTACTTTGCTAGTCTGGCTTAAACCCTGTCTTGAGCATGAGCAGCACATTACAGCAGTAGCTGACCAAGTAAATCTTGGTGTCCATGATATTTGATACATATATAAGTAAAATATTATTAACACCTTTAATAAGTTAAGTTTTTAAATGGCTGGCCACATACAGTATTATATACGGTATGGCTGTGGAGTACTTTAATCTGTTTGACGCTGCTACGCTATACGGCCCATAAACTACCTGACTGTAGATTTAAACTGACAAATGACATCATACAGTATGAATATGAACTGTAATATTGCCCGTAGACTTAGGGCAACTGAGTTAACTCATTTCATGATCGTAGAACTCACCTATTTTTAGAGATACAAACCCTGTAACTCACAACCATCCCTTTTAGTCTAAATCCTTTCACTAAAGTCAGCTCCTAAAACACAACCAGACAAAGATGTCTAGTCCTTGGGTGACAAGACCAGTCACTTACCCCGAGGTCGGCAAAGGGCCCGTCGTACAAAGCCAGCTGTGCCACGCGACACCTGTCTCTGTTTGCCAGAGTCTGTGGTGTGCTGTAGCCGCCTCGTAAGGCATTCTCCTCCGCTAGTAGCCCCTCCAGCTCCGGCGTCGCCCCGCCTGTTACCAGCGTCCGGATCAAGGTGAGGATATTATCATTGAAGTATGTCTGAAAGAATATAGTTAGAGGGGGGTGAATCCTTAAGCAAACACCACCAAAGTCACAAGTGTATCTTCTCAGAGTGCCAGACATGTCGAATGGTGCTATCTAACCCTGCTCTGTCGCATCGCATTGCTCTGCACACTGAGTGAAAAGACAGGAGAATCCAATTACTGCAGGTTACATTTACTCCCATCAGACAGAGACACAGAGAAGCCATGTCTGTAGGTCCAGGCAATTTCTTACAGCTTAATTACATCTAAGCATGTGACCAAAAAAAAATCTGCTTTAAAAACCACGTTGAGCATGAAGGTAGACTCTAGTAGGGTGTAGTTTTAAATCATTTAATTCCAAGCTGTTATTGTTGGATTTATTAATAACAAGGGCAAAAGTCTGCCCTTTTTGTTCCACTGCAGTCTCTTGTCTCCCCCTGCTTGTATAGCACAGTGACATCTCCCTCGGCTGCCGACAGCGCTATTGACTAAGATGATGGATGAGAGCTGTCCATTAGGTAGCATTACCTTTGTCTACACTGGAGCGCACTTGAAGGCAGCTTTGTTCTAACCTCACTCAAACTGAAAGCCAGACAAATGAAGCCATCATACCTTGTACAAGTTCCAGTCTTGTCATCTATTGCTTTAACAGGAGTAGAGAGTGCGTATGTTTTTTTTGGGGGGGGTTACTCGGCTATCTCTTCTCCTATTAAAACACTTTTTTTTTTTTTTTTTGCATATTTCAAATTGCTGACAAATATTAAAAATCATTACTGGAAAAAAACATCAAAAGCTTTTTACATCTACTTATTTATCTGTAAGCTAAATCATTTTCGACTTACAGCACTCATTAAGGAATCCAGCACACTAACTGCGAAGGCCGTCCCACAGGCAAAAGGCTGAGTCAGGTATAACTCTGTGTCTGGGTCGTCGTCATCATCTTGATCCAGGAATTGAACGTTTGAATCATTCACTGTGAGGTTAAAACATGTACATTTCATTAGAATTTGTAATTCTACTTGTTTGTTAAATGCAGTCTAAAAGCAGATCTCATTGAGTTGTTCGTGCTTTTAAAAAGCAAGACTCAAGTACTTCAGCATTACATTAGACAAATACTTGGTTCATGTGGAAAAAGAGGACAAAAGTACAGTGGATGTGCACAACAGTCAGTAGCTGCAGATATGGACTGTATCAGAAATCTGTAAAATCTGAACCTAAGATAGTTCAACAAATTCTACTCGACTTGTTACTCAATTCTACTAAAATTATTTTTAGATCTGAATTTGGACAAAGAAGTTCTTTATTTTCAAGCAGCTGTAAGTATTTGTGGTCGGCCTTGTGGCCAACTTGCCTCTGCCACATTCCATATCCATGCCATTCATCCACACTCATGACACCATGCATATTGTCAACGCCCCAGGCCTTAATTCAAAGTCCTCCTGAGGTCAATATCAGTAACACCAATATGCCATTGTTTGTCTTGTAAATCCAAGACAGAACTTCCAATTACTTGTACTTGCATGTCAAAACAAATGAAAGCATCTCATTGCCCCAGAACCTTCTTTGAAGATGTCTTTGAGCACAAAAACACATGCAGTAGCTGGAAGAAAGTAATGATGTAAAATTTAGTTGGAGAACTGCTACTTCTGTGAGGACAGAAATGAATGTCAGTCATATCGACAGTGCTGAGATGAAAGAGGGGCACGGGCCAGAGAATGTGATCTGACAGAAGATGCTATGAAAACAGCCACAAGGACTTCTGAAGGATCAAAGGCCTTGTAATTCTTAGAAAAATAAAAGGGAAAATTTTGCTTTGAGATAAGGGGCCAAAACAAGACAGGCAATTTCAACCAGAACCAAGGGTAAAATGTGCTCAAAGTGATGCCATGGGAATGGACTGAGCCTCTTGTGCAGCGAGAGAAATCAAAAGAAAGCTGATATGGAGGCAGCAGCAGTTACAACACTGCAGTACAGGACAGAGGCACTTCTTACCCAGCTCAGTAATCATTTGTATGCTGGTCCCACTGCTTTTATCCTGACTGAATGAAATCACAGGCAGTTTTTTGCCTGGCTTTGCTAATGGTGCTAGACAAGTGTTAAGGAGAAACGGTTACTGGAGCATGTCAGCAAGGGACAACAAACACAAAAACTCCACTTTTCATACAGTTAATCAAGTGTTGAAAGTCTCTAGTTGCAGAAATTGTTTGCAGATTGTTTACAGTAGCAGTATTAATCATCTGATCCAGATATACAGGAGCAATCATACCTAGCTCTGTTATGATGGGAATATTTGCTCCAGTCGTGACAGAAGTCTGTCGTACTAATCCATGGACCGGGCTGTTTTCAGGAGAAGATCGATCCATCCCAGGGGGTGTGAAACCTAAATGGACACGTAACATTTGCTATGTTAATGACATATTATGTACTTCATCAAAGAGATATCAGCAGATATTAATTTTCATAGTGGGGCTATCTGATCTACTCTTCGCTACTGGTAAAGCATAAAGATGCTGAGTGTGGTGTTACTGTGGTCTTGACAAAGACAAATATTAGTCCATATATAATAGATGTGGCATACTGCTCATTTTGTTTCCTTTAGATTATGTGTGCATGGAGATGGAAACCTTTTACACACCCACACACACAAAAGCATGTACAGTATGGAGCCATGAAAGAGAAAATAAGTGACGCAAGATTGAATTCAAATTGACTTGACGTTCCTTGCTTTCCTCAGACTGACAAGTAAGCACATTAAATCAGTGATGCTGTATGTATTATACATAGGCTATGTTTTGACATCCATCACTTACTGCTGACTAAAGAAAATACAAGGTCATACATGTATTAGTGGAATAATGAAATTGGCAGGGTTTTTTCTCTCTCTCCTGAGGTCAAAATGTTTCTAAAAGCATTTATCACAATTCAAAAGTATAACTATTACCGAAGACCCTCTCAAGTATTCTGAGATACAGAGAAATAATAACGTGTAAGGCCTTTGTGCCAATGTTGTCCTTGTTGCCACCAATTAGGTTTGTGAAGAAACCAGTTGTTACAGTAACCTGAGGAATAGTCAGTAGGGTTTACTGTCAAACGCTGTGACACCAGGTCAGCCAGGCAGCACAGAGTGAGGGATATTCTCTGTGCCATGGCCCTGTCCCTTCCAGGCAGTGCAGTGAACTATGATAGGGCGCTCCTTACCTTGAGAGTTAGCCTGCAAGACCCCAATGCTGTCGTCAAACTGCATGGATTTGATGTTAAGTGACGCCAAGATGCATTCTTTGTCCTGCAGTGATGCATCATCAATATTGTTCTGATTGGCTGACAGAATGACACACATGTCGCAGAGGTTGATGTTGACAGCCCTCAGATCTGCCCGACTCAGCGGTGTGCCCTTTGAGAGGAAGCAAAGGAGAGAATTTGTTATTGCACCTACATGTCACAAGAGGTAATTACAAATGTGGCCAACTTGTTACATGTTACAGTAAATTATTATTCCAAATGAGTTACTTTGGCATACTCACTGGCAGGATGGAGATTTTTGGAAAGTTGTGAAGAGTGTCCCACTCCCGCTTCAAATACTCAAGTGAACCAACAAACACAATGTGCTTCAGCTCGTGGTAGTGAAAGTTGCTCGCTCTCAGAGGCATGACAAAGTTGCGGAGACCAATCAATGCTGATTTCACATCTCCAAATATGCACACGACAACGTGACCACTCAGAACAGTCATGGCTGCTTCACTCCGGGTCTAAGAGGAAAAGATAAAAAAGAAATGATGTTTATGACACAAGGTGACATAAATTAGCTCCTCTAGCCACTGTAGTGCTTTCTCCCCTTTCAGTTACCTGCTCCCCTAGTAAAATATATCCAGTTCATGACTTCAACGGACTATGAGAGTAATTTGAAAAATGGCATATGTATTACTACGAGAAATGTAATATGTACAGGGCCCACATATAGCAAATGACCTGTCAAACACCTCATTTCAGAGTGTTTAAGTGCCATGTCAACCTCTGATGGTGTTTTGTGACATGTCACATCTGTCACCAGAGAGAAGAGTGTCAGGGACAAATGATGTGTGCAGAGTAAAGGAGGAGAACCCACCAAGATGACCTTCTCGATGTCTTTGGACGGGCACCAGTGAAACATCCCAGTGGAGTCATATTTCTTTACGTTCTCGTCCATGCTCTCAATCTGGTCATTTCCTGGGATGAGCAGCGGGTCATGTCTAATCAAACAAAAAGACAAGATAGAGGGAATAAAAGAACAGCACCAGACCCTGCAAGTATGGATCAAATAGAGTAGTCCGTGACATTTGACTTGACTTGACCAAATTATAACAAGATAAACCCAGGAATGTAATTCACAGGAAGACGTTAGTAATCCTATGGAGCTTTGTACAGTAGCTCTTAATGATTTTATGGCTAAATCAACATTTAGACATTTCAACATTACAATAACTAAAAGAGATGACTTTAAAATAATAAAGTAATGAAACATACAAAATGATTTAATTGGCCGTCAACAGACCATCAAAATATTTAGATATGTAGCAACTCAAAAAAAAAAGAAAGAAAGTTGCTTTCTTCCATTTTCTCCTCTCTTTGCTCATACCTGTCAAAGGTTATCTGCAGATGTGCCAACAAAACTGCCATGTCATCAAGCAGAGTGACATCATCAGGGGCAGCCAGGCAGAAGGAGATGGCAGCAACACACTGTGTTGACTGGCATGAGCACGGAGATGCAATTACGCCCCCTTACTGCATACAGATTTTGACATAGTGTGCTGCGTGGTAAAAGCTTTAACAGACCAGACTTTAAATATTTCAGCAATTTGCCCAATCATATTTGCTTTCCAAAGTGAAGGGTATTAATGTTTAAACAGAGCAACAGAACTACATGAACTAATTTCCCTCAGCACAGTGGTGAGTTTAATGTTTCCCAACACTGACCACTACAGTGATCTCCAGACATCAGTACACATCTCCAAACCACACTTTGTGGTCAGACTAACACCATTTGTTTATACAAAGTTCCTTAGTTATCTATACTTTTGTTACCATATTCACCACTGCTCCCCCCAAAAAATAAAAACTATTTACTTAAAATAAGTAGATAAAAAAAACATAAAAGCTAAATATATTTAAACAAAATAGATGTACATATGTAATCCCACTGTATCTAATATTTTTCCCCAGCACAAAATGCACTCCTGTGCTTGCCAAAAAGGCAATTTTTAGTAATTTCTTATGGGTATGTTGAAAAATACCTCTTTTTTATTTTGCATTTTAATCTAGTCAGCTTTTAGCCTGAAACTGTAGTTCCATGCTGCTTTAAAGTATTACAGCTCCTGCAGTTCTGTTCTAATCAATTTAAAACATTTCCCATCTTCTGTACCATTTTCTTATCTGTCTATCATTGTTCAGGCACTGTAGTATGTCCCAGCATGCATTATGAAGAGAACATGCTGAACAGGTCCTCAATCTATCACAGGGATAACACACATATACGGTGCAAAATGCACACACATTTAGAGCTGCAGGCCTGATTTGAAGTACCAGCACTGTTTATCTCCATAATAACAAAAGGAAAACCTAAAAATTAAATTCACAATAACCCAATGCAAGCAAACATGATTCCCGTGGTAACTACAGCATCTGTGTCCTGACCAACACAATTCCCTTTGCACTAAACCGATTGTCAGATCACAGTTGAAGATGTTATCTTCTGAACACTAAGACAGCTGCCTTATGTCCCTGTCCAAAACCTTTTAAATACTTCAAGTTTTCTCCTCCGCAAGAGGAGCATCTTCTTTAATCCATGTGAGTACTTTAAAAGAATGCCACCTTAAGTAACATATTAAGTATGCATGAAAGTGTCAGCTGAAACTACCATCCCTTCGGCTCTAAGAGACTGAAGCCAAATAACCCCGCCTCTGGGCTTATATACCCTTAGGCAAGACCTGGATGTCCTTTCAAGAATGAAAGCAGTTAGAAAAGGAAATGTCTTTTCTGCTGTTTTTTACCACTCAGACACTAATCTATCAAAGCTATTTGAATATGAAATGACAGTGTGTGTTCAAATTCAATTCTGTGGTTTAAGGTATAGAAATATGTTAAGTACAAAACCTAACTTAGGAAATATCAAGTCTGTACTGATGTTGCAAATCATTTTCGATTAGTGGATCATTTTTCAATCAGCTGATAAAAAAGATAGATTAGGTTTTTAAGCTGCCAGAAAGTAGCAACAACTGCCCAAAACAAAGACCTTCAAAATACACTTAAGATTGATACATGATCATCTAAGCTATTAATTAAGTCTGTTTGTCCATGACACTGATCTTCTATAACTCTTGCTATACTCTACATCATTGGCTTGAGACTAAAATACCAGTTCAAATAAGAGTGAAAGCATTTAGTGGTTTTACACCTTGGCTAAATATTTCATCAGAAGTCGAATGTTTCACCACTCACTCAGTGGAGCCGCTGTCACTTCAGTTTGTCCTTGTGGAGATGACTGGTGAGGCAGAGCTCTGCCAGGATAGCTATCGCTCACTGTCAGCCATGACGGCCTGTCAGCATCCTGCACTGCCAATTGCCTCAGCAGTGCGGTAGCAGACATGACATATATGTCACGGCGTGGTCCATGTGACCAAATGCATTGTGACACCCCACAATTAGATGTGTCTTATGACCCATCAAGGAGCCCCTGGAAATGGTGTTAATTTCAGTGAGGTCGCTATTGCTAAGTTCTAGGCAGGACCTGTTAGTTTGTTGATATGTTCTGGAAAGAGGAGACAGATTTGCTTCCACAGCGGAACGCTTTCTTATTTTGTGTTTTCTTTCGAAAGCCAGGATGTCTGTGAGCACCATAATTCACTACTTAAGTCTTCAGGTGACACATTTGACAAGACTTCACACATCATAATCGCAAAACATAAGGCCAGGTGTCATCTAGAGGAACGTAATGACATTTGAGAAAGACATAAAGTAGACGCTAGACATGCCTATTAGGTAGATTTTCAAATTCAGCATCACTACACTGGCTTACTGGAACACCAGCAGTGAGGGCAGGCAAAGTCTTTGAAAGTCCTGCCCATCATGCAAACTGACAAAGGTTTGCACTTCAAAACCCACAGCCAATCTGTTGATCATTACTTATTTACAATGGCCTTGAGGCCGCACGTCCTGTAAAAACACATTTGATATAGTATACACCCAGATGTTTTTTTTTTTTTTCTCCGCTTGTTGCATCGAAGTACCCCTTAGGCTACCGTAGCGAATCCCTCTCCAGTGTGTAGCAGCAGACACTCTGGATGAAATAATATATCCACCTGTACAGTGTACTACCATGACAAGGAGATTGATTGGTGTGGTGGGCTGATGGCTAAAGCATTCGAAAAGCCCGGTATTGTTACCCAAGAGTTCGGAAATCACCTGGAGCGATTTAACTTTGGCAACACTCTGAACCCATTCAAACAAGGGTAAACACCCACCTGAATAATCAGAGGCCAAGGGGAAAATACTGAATTATTTGTATGAACATTCCTTTTAGATATAGTGCTATTTATATTTAACTACTCTATATTGCTGATTAATCTTGCATTTTGTAGTATTATTTTTATATATAGACATTTCTGTTTTTAATTTCTTACTAAATTAATAAGAGTCATATTATTAATTGGAACATAAAGTCATCTGTCACTTTTAATTAAATGTTATTTGAACAATTCTACTTTGTATACACCAAGTTGCAGAACTTCCCTTTTGCCTGCCTTCCTTATAACATGCACTTAATGACAATGATGATTACTATTATCATCCCTGTAATGGTCTCTTGTTGAATAATAGTTTTATCTCCAGTCAAAATCAATAAGAACAGGTTTAATTTTACAGGACAAGATAAAAGCAAGGTAGCATTTGAATTCCCCTTTCATTGTGATGATACATATCATCTGTGGCCTTATGTGCTGAAAAGAGCTCAGAGGGATCCGACAATAGATGAATAGCCTTGGGCTATCTATCCTTTAGAGCCTCTCTGACTGCCTGGTGCTGTCATTAGTGCTAGGCCTGTTTAAGAGCTGTAGTATGTGGGTGTTACATGAAACCTTGTGGCATACAGCCCTTCTGTATTTGACATGTTTTCATATTATATATTATTCTGTTCCGAGTACAGAAAACATTCTTTAGGATGTTTTCTATAGTATATTCTTTATTTTAGACTGACACATGATTTTAAGAGTTTTATAAATCAGAAAACTATGAGTCGCACAAACATTTTTTTGGAAAAGATGTTAATTTGTTTTATAAGGGTCAAATTATTGACAGGAATCAAGCAAAGAAAACATCTAAGGAGATTGTTAAACTACTAAAATTGGGTTAAGAACTGTACAATGAAAGGTCATTAGGTCTGATGAGTCCAGATTTAACATGTTCCAGAGTGATGGGAGCATCAGGGTAAGAAGAGAAGCAGGTGAAGTAATGCACCCAAAAATTAATGCAACTCTGGACCGGATTAAATGTTATGACATTGCAAAAGCATATCAAAACGATGCCACAGCAAATGTGTGATCGTAATCGTAATCAAAGCTAAAGGCGGTCCAATGAATAATTAGAGTGTGCGACTTTTTTTTGGACGAGCAAATGACTATGTCTGTAATTTGTGTCTCACTGTTTCACTATTTATCCAAGTAGCTACTTCAGTTTAAGGTAGGAGACCTCAGATTTATCCAGGGTGGTTTCACATCTCAGCTGACCTGAATAGTGTCCTTCGGTAGACAATGGAAGGCGAATTATGTCTCGATATATTAGCCACAAGTCTTACAACCTTTGCTACTCCAATTAAAGTAGGTCGTTAATTGTGTTCTAGGTTCTTAAGTGGTCTTCACTGACTGAATGCAGTCCCACTTAGTTCTATGTATCATTTTGGCATCTTAGAGTATATTGGTTTGGGTTTATGACTCGCAACACTCCTGTTTTGGTTTCAAGGTTTCATTTTGAAGACTTGGAAAAGAAATCACAAAGCAGCTGTGTTTTAGTTAGTCCTACCTCATTATCTTGGGTGAGGAGTTGGGAGAGTTCCTCGTGCCTCCATTACGTTGCTTCTTTTTGGGCGATAATGCAGACTGCTGGTCCTCTTCAACTGCGACAAAAGGCATCAGTATGAGGTGCGAAATAATTGGAAGATATTCAAAAATTCACACAGCAAAAGAACAACACAGCACAATCTGAGGTCAGTGAATTCAAAGAGATAACATGGTTACAGAGACACAGTGGAAAGTGAAGTTGGGTGAACAAGATGGAGTAGACAACAGAAAAACAGTCTAGTGTTTGCAGGGTGATGACAGGATAGGTTACTTATATTAGGATATAGCACATTATTTGCATGATTGTGTATGAAAATGCAAACATGCATTAAGTGCCATCATCAATCATCAAATCAACGGCTACAGTCTATAGGGAGGTTTTAGTCATCACACTCTAATCCAGAGATTTGCTGTAATTCACCTGTCAACTGCATAATTCAGATAATGTAGAAACACAAATACCTCAAACAGTGTCTTCTCTTTTGGCTCACACTGATCTCTTTTGATCAAGGAAATAACTTACAAATATCAAGCACCGGGCATAATTAAATAAGCCTCCAGTGAAACTAATGATTGCCTCATATCATTAGGATGGTGATTTACGGACATCTGAGATGCCCCTTGGACATTGCCTTTATCACTATATAAAACCACAGTAAGCTCCTCAAAGCAAACAAATTACAAGCTTTACCCTCAAGCAATCAGGAAAATACTTTTACTAATAGCTTATTTAATAGCTGAGAAAAACAACTGTAGTGCGTTGCAAAATAAAAAGGTGCAAGTATTTTGCATGGTCACCATTGTTAATAGTGGGAATAGCTTGTTACAGGTCATAGAAAATACACTTGAGTAGCTTTAAATGAAGGTTCAAGCTGTCAACAGGGTTTTCTAACAAAGAAACTCAAAGAGCTTTCATTAAAATTAATAAAGTCTCAAAAACCATGCTCCTTTGCAGATGAACACAGGATTTCAAGTAATGCTACCATGTCTAAGAGTGACACCATAATGGAAAATGTTGAAGTACAGGGGGCTTTCAGTCGAGAGGGACGCTCCAACACACTGGTCCTTCACATCTTGCTTGGCCTGTTCAATATTTAATGTTTCACAGCTGACAGCTGCACACATTGGGTCATTAGTAAGGAATGCTACACATGCAACCACTCCAGCCTGGCAAGCACATGCTCTGGTTGTGCTGTTGTTGAATACAAGCCTGCCAAACACGCCAGGGGGGAGGGGGAGGTGACCCTTACAGTGCCTTTGACTGAGTATGGCGTTATTGGCGTGACTGGGATGGTATCTGTATTTCACCGGCAGGCTACGTGCCCGCTGGAGCCGGCTAGCCTCTTCTACCACCCCTGGTAGCCGGCCCACCTGGCCCAGGTCCCTGGAGCCCATGAAGCTCAGCCTCAGAGAGGAGGGCTCGGCGGAGGGTAGCAGGCTTCCCTTGCGGTTGTTCACCAATGGGACCGACACAGCAGTGACTCCACTATAGGCCCCCCTACAGATTTCGCTGGCTGAGTTGTGGTTCAGTTTAGCTGACTTGTATTGATAAGATGAAGAGTGGATTAAGGGGCCATCGTTTACTGCTAAATAAAGAGGAGTCAAAGTCAGCATCCCAAGTTAAGCAACTGTTGGCACCATAATCCTTCATGTTTCAAGTGGGGGCAGAAATGTGGGAGCATAAAACTGAAACAATCTGCATGTCTACATACCACAGACGATAAGCAAGAAAGTGCTTGCTTTGTGATTTGAGCTGACTTTTTAATTCTTCCAAGTTAATCGCAAGATCGGATTTGATTTAAACTGACTTTAGTAAGACCTGCAGTGTGTGTGTTAATAAAACATCTTGTGACTCTTATAATAATTAAAGCACCGTCATTCGATTTTGGGGGTAATTCTTCTTGGCACAAGAATGCTAATAGTTGAATAATTAAAAAACTCATTTTTATTAAACACCACTTAACCACTTGGTATAGCCACCAATGAAATGTTGGATTTGACATATACTTCGCTATTTATGATAAACATGAATTAATAAATATGCTTTCAGGTGTTCCACTGATTGTTATGCCATAAGAACAAGGAGGTGACAGTGCAAATTAACAGCAACTAGATGCTGTATGCAGTTAATGTGTGGGGAGGGAGGAGTGTATTCTGTATCTGCTTGATTATTTGAAATGTGAAAGCTTAAAGTTCCTCTGGTGTTTGAATGGAGGGAAAACTGGTAAAATAAATAAAATAGACAAAAGAGGCAGAGGCACATTTTCCTTTTACAAAAAAAAATTTATGTCTGGGAGCAAAAACTGGAGAATAGAGATGATTATTTCAACAGTCAGCTGTCTAGCAGATTATCCTCCCTGCTCCAGACTTCCACTATTCATCTGCCCCATGTCAAACATGCACAGCACTTCTCCAGGACAACACATTGTGGCAGATTTTGCTGCCTATCACACATCCTGTTAAAGTGGATGGCCTACAAGGTTCACACTCCTCTAATGGCTCAGATAATACTATTAAATGTTACAATTTTCCTGCCTTTTGTCTATTCTCTAACTAAGTGTATATAATAAATCATATGTGCTGTCATTTTGCTTGTATATTATTTATATTAAATGCTTTAATGTGATTGATTGTGATTTAATTCCACATCCACAGTGAAGCGGTAGCACCATCTACCGCTGAGCTGCAACAGATACCAAACACACCACACAAAACAATTTCCTAATGCTTTACACATAAAATATAATGATGGATGATGACAGACTGGACAGAGCAATGAGCAGCAATCAGTGAAATAGATCAGGTTACACAGATCAACTAGTGAAAGGGGTAGAAACAAAAGACAAAAGGGAAAGATTGTAAATCAAAACTTACTTGATTTGATATATCCATTATAGCTATTTTTAGCTGAGAAAAATGCAGAGACAGATGAGAGGTTACAGAAAGAACAGGCTGTAATGAAAGCAAATAATAAAAGACACAAACTCAAGACTGAGAGGTTTCTCTTTAAGGCACTTTAAAAATATATGGATGTGCATTAAAGACAATATGGACAAAGCAATGAGAAATAAAACACAAGTCAGTTAGAAATATGATTTTCAGTAATGTGGTCAGTTAGCTTTAACAGTGCTTAATTGTCAGTGTAGGTTTGTCACCTGCCAAAACATTGATTTATTGTGCTAGATTGAAATAACGTTTAGGGCTGTAATAAATTACTATTTCTAATTATTTAGCTCATTATGAGGGATTAACTCTTTGGTCTTTGTGCATGAAAAATGTTCGTTACAATTTCCTAAATGTTAAACTCATGTCTTTATATTGCTCAAAGCTACTACCTGTGATAAATATTTAGATTATCCAGACTGGGATACTAGAACAAGGAGGCATTGGGTATTTTTGATGAAAAAATTAGTTTAAAACAAACTGATTATTAACAGAATTTCAGATTCTGTAGTGTGCCTCAGTGATTAAAGATTGTTTGAGCAGTATAAATGACTACATTTCAATGTAAATCTGGTACTTTCTACTATATACACTGAAATATAGCCATTAAAATGCTGTTGAAGCTGAAAATTTAAATCACATTTAACCTGGAAGTCAAAGTGTCTTTAAACGTGGAAATCAGCAGTGCTCCCTGGTTAGACCTGCAGCATTTAGTCCATAGGTAGAGCATGCGTGACTTAATATGTAACAATACTGGATTTGTGTAGTTGTGTGTCTATTTCTCCTCATCTTTCTCCAAAGTTGTTTCCTCATTCTTCTGCACTGCCTAATACAACCTGCACAGATGCATGGAACTTTCTGTGAGTCACTTTTTGGAGCCATGAGTCCCACACATGCTCATTAGTACCTTATTTCAAGCCCTTGCTTACAATAAAGGTCATGCATTGAGCTTAAGGCAGGACAGTGACAGCAATGTTCAAACAGAGACCTTGCTGGTCCTGGCATCTGTCGCCTGCAATCGGAGGGCGCGAGCAGAGTCACAGGACTAACAGGCTAGCATCTGTCCCACAACGAGAGAGGAGGAGAAGGGCGGGGGCACTCGGCTGCCTGGTGGTTAGGAACTGTCAGGCTGAGTTTCATGACAACCGGTAGCACTCCAAAAATGAAAATGCAAACATAATTTTCATGTCAGGCCGTATAAGGCTTCGCTCCGTGCGTCTCCCGCACCGTGTCGACAGCAACTCTGGAGCTTTGCTCAAGCTTAGCTAGCCAGGCGATGCTCGCAGCAAACAACCCTGGAAGACATGTTGAGGGGTGGAAACACCCAGACATGTTCAACTATACACAGAATAAATGGTCTTTGATCAAGAGACATTCACTAAAACTGTGTGACAGTTTACAATGTTTTCCAGCAAATTGTATCATTGCTCTGCAAACTCAGACACATTCTTTATGCCCTCTGTGATACATCAGTGCAATTTAACTTGCCCTCTGGCTTTAAAGGGAAATCACATTTAAATTAAGAAGTCATACGCAGTTCAACACAGTTCAGGTCAATTCACTAAAAGCCAACACAATACAGCCTTGTTCTGTTGTATTTTATTGGTCTATCACTATCCCATCATCTAATGTTCATTGTATTGTACAATTCCATCAACATTTGACTAAAAACTCCCTCAAAGTGAGAAACTCCAACCCACAGCTTCTCTGCTGGCACTGGTTTGTATTCTGAATATATTTTGGAGATTTTACCCTCAACGCTTGTTTGATCTTAATTTGATAACACCAGTACATTAACCTCAATATGCACTATCCCCAGAAAAATCCCCTCAGGTGTTCTCAAGACTGCCTTAATTATTGCTGGCTTTGCACACATACAAATATCTCAAATCCTATCCTGTTCACCCATTCCTGGAGGGTACACTAGTGAAATATTTGGATTAAATGGACCTCATTTGGATTCTTCCTGAAAGAATTAAATTACACTCTCCAGTGACATCATTACAGCATTTCTACACTGCCATCGAAACCGATAATTTGAGGAGATGGTTGTAAATTCTCTAATAGGATTCCCACGTTTGAGTGTGCATCAAGAGATTTGTGGAGGGGATGCACAGCTATATGTGTTTCATGGCTTCAGCTTTACTTTCTTGTAAAAATGTTTGTCAAGTCACTGGAGTGCACACTGTTTCAGGGTAAAGTTAGTCTTCACACTCATTAGTGACCATTGCTCATATTTAACTATAGGTCAATTTGAATTCACATTCTCTGACAACACAACAGCAAAAAAAGTAAAGGAGCATGCTGTACAGCAGCTTAGTCACCGCCAAAACACACAGAGGGAAGAGCACCAGCTGACTGAAGATTATAAAGCTAAAACAGAAAAGCAGCATCTACATCCATGACAGTGACGACACAGCTGAGAGAGCCGGACAGCACACAAGCTAAAGACACACGGCACGGTTAACACGGTGCATGTTACAAACACTGAAGAGCACATGTCATGGCGACAACTTACAGGCACGCAAAGTGGCTGAGCAATCATTAACAGAGACAGCAGAGAGTGGGATGTCACGTTGAGGGGAGTCCATGTCAGAACGCACATTAACCGGCATGCAAGAACAGTCCCGCTGTGAGCGGCCGCAATCAAAACAACATGCCAGTCTCATTTTCTTGTAGGCGGCCGTCTTGGCTACAGTCATGGGTTCAGACGAGAGGAGAGGAAGAGCAGGTTAATGTTGAGGGTCGTTCTGGAGGAAGAGTGGACAAAGGCAAGACAGGGCACAGAGGAAGTCTGCTGCTGGGGTGCACAAGATAAACTTTGTCTTGACAGCCTACAAATGTCACAATTTCTGGGGGTTCACCACAGTTAGTGGTGTATTCAGTTTGAGTCATTTCTAGGACTCGGGAAAATATCACGAGGTCCTAAAGTGCTAAGGTCAAAGGGTATTGGGGTAAAAACATGACATGAGTTAGGTTGGAGGGAAGGTCGGGTAATGGATTTCTTTTTAACAGCAGGAGAAACAATCATTTTCATGAGTTTCCACTTAACACTTAAATACCATATTTTCAATGGATCCATTTTGTCTCAAAACATCCAGTTATATCAGATAAGCTGCAAGAAACTGTGCTGTCATCACAGTGAATTATATTGTTTTGTAGTACGTGTCGTATGATTTATTCCTTTTATCAAAACCGTTAAAATGAGAAATGTTCCTCAATTGGCATTCTGGTCATTTCTTAGCAGGGATTCCTGCATTGATGTTGCTTGTTAAAGGACTGTGGGGACATCTGGTGGTGATCTGGAGTATTACTGCCTCAAACTAGCATGAAACTTGTATTTTCCAAGTAACAAAATAATGCATTTGTATTATACTGTAGCTATTGCATGCTCAGCTTTATATTATTTTGTCAAATTCATACTTTTTTTCATTGGTTTTTCTGGATTTTAAAGCAATGTGCACATGACAACAGGAAGGGATCCAGGCAGCATCAACCATTCTACATGCAACATTTACAGTGCATTCAAACAGACTGATTCAATCAGGGGTAGCAGGCTGTGTTTTCAGAAGGGAAATTCCAAATTACTCACAATATATCACTATAAAGTGAAAATTTAGAAAAGTGTGTCAAGTTCCCAAGCAGCAGGAAAAGAACGCATCAAATGTTAAGATTAGGTCTAATGGTTAAGACAAGACAGACTATAATACATCTACGTGAAAGAACAAGAACAATCAAGTGGCACATGATGTTTTTTAACATCTAGAAACACGCGATCCATCCAGGTACCTGTGGTGTTAACAGTCTAAACACCTGTTAACATCACAAAGTTGTCAATCAACTGTAACAGATATTAAAAGAAGACACAACAAACATCCACACAAGCCAACAAAACACATTTAGATTGAAGTCACAGGAGGTTTGAGAGCAGTTAACCAGCTCGATGTTCATCAGAGGGGTGGAGTAAAAATTAAACTAGTTCACCCAAATTCCCAAACCAGAAAACTCAAAGACGGGACATTTAAATAAATCCCATATGAGGGGGAAATCGTAGTTTGTAATTTGGGCAGGTATTAATGTCATACAGAGGCCTGAACTTGTAGCTTCACAAGTTGTTTGCACCTGTTTTTGTGTGATGACCTTTCTTCATGCACAAGTTAAGCGCTTTTATGAAATGAATAATTAACGCTGAGGATAAGTAGTTTGGACACATGTAAGTCATGTAAATACATTATCACAACACTACACTAGTACGTTTTTTTACTTTAGTCTGTAAAAGATTGTTAGTGAAGTCAAACTAATTAAACAATACTTCAATATAATGTCACTTACATTTCTTGCATCCACATTTCTTTATCCGTTTAGGGTCAGTAATGTCATCATGGCAGGCTTTACAGTAAAACAGTGCCCTACAAAGGAAACACAGCAATCTCATGTTTAGTATAAAAGTCCAATGAGACACAAATGTAGTAGCATTAAAAAACTTCCTGTCCCAAGAAAACATTTTATCATATTCATAATACTATATTTTTAATGCAGATGATTTATTGTTATTGGGTATTGTTGTAGTGCTTAGCTTAGCTGTAGTCCTTTATACTTTCATTCAAATTTACAATGTGTAAAATGGTAAAGATTTCAGTGGCATCTAGTGGTGAGATTGCACAATGCAACCTTCTGCACCCCTCACATCCTACACCTGCCACGAGGTAACCTAGGGTGTTACTCAGGTTTGTGTAGACTTCTACAACTGCATCAAGTCGAGTGAGGACATTACTTTAGAGCTATATATAGCTATATATTTAGAGAATGGATTAAGTTCTTCTATTCAGTATGGAAGACTGCAGGTCGTAGCTTCATTTAAGATAGTGAATGTTATTGTAACTATAGTTTAACCAAGTACAATCAAAACATGACGACATGTTTTATTTTATTTATTATTTTATTGTCCCGTCTGAAAATAGACACCATTAATTCTCAGGTTTCATTTTTTTTACCTCTTCACTTCTTTGGCATCGCTGGCAATGAAGAAGCCCAAGGTCCCTTCCTGCACTTTCACGTGGTTTCCAGGGTTTATCAGGGTGCTGTGAGGATTTACAGACCAAAGATGCAGTTACATCACAGAATTTGCAAGGATTTGCACTAATTACTGGCAGTGTCGCATGCTGGCAGGATTAGTTTTCGCAACTCATTTGGCAGGATAGCCTTTGTTTATTAAATTAAGTTGATGAAAGCAGATAGCAGTGACACTTCAAATGGCATAAAATGAGCATCAGAGCATTAGAGAACCACTAAAACAAAGCTTCAGCCACTCCTAAAGAAACCAAGTGCCACTTTCCCCTTTAATTTGTCAGGATACTATCATACAGCCCTTGATGTCTGTGAACAAACCAATTTAGATACTAATTTAGCACATTTTGAAAGCGTGTGTTTGCAAACTGGCAAGTTGGTTCATCAGTGAAAGCAAATGCTGACAGCAAACACAACTTCATATTAAAGTTTTTGCAGTGATTAATTTTCTATTGTGAACACATCTACTTACCTGCTTTCCCTTTGATCAGACTTGTACTCGATAGCGATCAGCAGTAGCTTTAGCTTCACATAGCACAGCCTGCAAAAGAGAATAACAATACAATTTGAATAGTTTTTTCTGAAAATCATCTTATGTGGTGAACAACTAATCATACTTGATTCTTTGAGTCTTCATATAACAAATCCAGTAGTTGAGATTTTGTTTATTTTGGGTTGTTGTGTCCTTGTTGTTTTTGTTCAATAATTTGTAGGGACTGAGAAACAGCCTTAGAATTTAGGATTACGTAGTAACCCTCACATTAAAAGATGTTAAACACCAACACAGATAGAAAGTAATGAAAAATTTATAGTGTAAGTGCAACCACCACAAAGAAAAAGAGAATCTTGTACAGGACAACTTTTTAATTTCTAAAAGCAAGTGCTTCACTTTACTTACTCGCAAATTACAGGGAACGACAAACCCACAAAGGCACTCGACAAGTACTCGGTGTACATCTCATTGGCTACTCCTTCCAGGTAATACTTCTGCCATGTGTCCTCTTCAATCTAAAACAAATATTGGAGGAAAACAGACAAAATAAGTTCATCCAACTTAATCCCTGAGTTCTCGCTAATTATTATCATATATTCAGACCAACTTTATTGCTGAACTTAATCCAGTGAGCAGATGGATGAATTTTAGTGTGGGTACCTTGATGAAGGACCTCATGGAGAAAAGGTTGGCCAGCATGGTGGAGAGACCCTGAGCCAGACAGCTCTGGGCAATGAAGCCAAGCTTCAGCTCCGCAAGGCAAATGGCATCATCTCCCTCCTTCCAGTTCCAACTTGGGATATTCAAAAGGTGAGCCTAAGGGAAGATATTTTATTTTTAAATCACATGGTTAACAGAAAAAAAAAAATTAATCTAAATTTGTGGTACGTCAACCAAACATCTAAATTAATGCATAAAATACAAACCTTATTGTGGTACTGCAACATCTGAGTGATTATTCTGATCTTTGGGTGGTAGTTCTTGATAGATATTACCCTGATATACAAAAGGAAAAATCTAATCAGAAAACAAAGCTAAATTTAACCTGTGTCTACGTTTTTCCTGGTGAGACGTTCATATAATCTCTTACATTTCTGAAGAAGCATTTTTGTGCTGTGCAACCTAATTTACATTAAAGAAGCTGCTATGATTTGTTCACCTCATGATGTTGGACGCATCCTCAGCATCAGGGTCAGCACAGTATTTGTTGGCTAAGATCAAACAGGCATCAGCTGATTCAATCTGGAAACAAAGTTATGCCATTAATAACCAACAGTATGATGTATGTAATGAGTGTAACAGCACAGTTTCCCACTGAGCCACAGCGTTACCTTGACTCTGGCCAGGTCGTGTGGGTTCAGGACAGACCCTTGGTAAAACTCCACCTGGGTGAAGTGACGCTTGAACAAGGCTTCCAGCTCAAGATTAGGGGAAATACTGAGAGGGGAAAAAAGATAAAACTACTTAATATGAGAAAGAACACTATTAATATACTTCTTTTTTTTTCAGGGACACATATTTTTACTTACTTATGGAGAAAAACAATTTCTACATTGACATCATCCCTGTCCTTGTGTAGGAAGTCTTTTAGAAAGTTGGACACACTCTCAAGTGTTATATGACCACAGACTACGATGTGCCTAAAAAAACAAGGTGCAGAACAATAATGAAACTAATAAATAGAACAAAATCAAAGAAGGAACAAACAAACAAACTGTTGCTTCATTTTCATCTTCGTCTTGGAATCAAGAGGTAAATCAGAGATGATCAAGGCTTAATAAACATGATCATTACGGAAATATTCAGGTGAGTGATTCAACATCCGTGTGGAAATAATAAAAACTGTTACGGGGGGGGGTGTTTGATGTTCTTGCGTGATGAATGAGCAGGTCAGAGAGCATGATGGATTTCAGTATCAGATTATGAAGGATAAGAGTTCACTTAGATGGAGATTATGAAATCAGTACACAGCGTATCTCGAATCCCACATATCACACATCCTTTATATAAGGATCCACTTTAGATTTAGTCCTTCGTACCTTTGTATCTTTATTTTATAAGTACTTAGTAAAATTATTTCAGATGAATCTCGGTTTTTTATGGCTTTCATAAATGCTCCAGAATCACTGGTATTTTGCATCCTTTGTTCTTATAATTTGCAAAGTAACACAGTTAAGATGATGTTGCATCTATGGCAGTTATGATAATAACAAATAAAGACAAAGAAGACAGGGGAAATAGAAATATGATTCTAATAATACCGTACAAATTACAATTAAATATGCATTAATATATAAATGTAGGGAGTCATGGTTAAAATGCAGCTAATTGAACATATGTTATGTATTATGTGGCCAGTTAAATATTACTAATAACCTAAAACATACACACAAGAGTTACTTTAAAATTTTTTACTACAGTTATAATTGTCTACTAAAGCAATCAACAAAAGTACTGTTGCAAGGATTCGGTTCATGAAACATTTCTAAACCAAGTGAATGATCACAAATAACAAAAGCATGCTGGTAAAAGCCATATTTTGTTTAGAGGCATTGGGCAGATTTACTAGAAACAGCTTCAGAGTTGATGATATGTTTAAAGGAATCTTTTGATATTTGGGGAAATGTGCTTTTTCAGAGTTAGACATGAAAGTTAATGCCACTCTCAAACTGTATCTGTGTGATTGAAGCTGGAGCTGGGAGCTTAGCTTAGCATAAACACTGCAGCGTGCTATTTGATCTGTACACACAAAGATTGTGGAATTGGGAGTTGGAAGTTAAATTAATCTGCCCCCAGCTCTACCTTCATATTTAGCTTACAGACAAGAAAGGCGTCGATCTTCACATCTAACTATCTGCAAGATTGTGAAGTGAACACTCCTGAAATGCCAAACTATTCCTTTAAAATCAAGATTTTATTTAGTCCTGAGGGTGTAGGTCCGACTGAAGATAAAGGCCAAGAATGTTCAAAAGCAAAGCAAAGCATAGCATAGCAGAGCAAATAACCTAATTTAGCACAAAAAAAAAAAAAACAAAAAGAAAAAATATATCAGCATACAGCAAGCAATGGCTCACAGGATGAGATGCAGGAGTTCGATTTCAGTCAAGATAATTATTTTGTTGGTTAGTGTTGTCAAATAGAGAGGTCTACCTTATAAATTATTTATTTACCTAAATCTTTATATTTTAAAACTTACATCACCCTGTTGTGACAAATAATTATTAATTAACATTGGAACTGATGTTAACTGACGTCAGCAGTGTGTCTCTACTTCAATCAGTGATAAATCAGTGGTATAGTTACACACAGTGAGAGGTACTAGTGTTGCTGTCTATTCACTTTAGTTCCCTTAATTGTACTTTACGTGGTTCAGGCAAGGGCATGAGGGGAGATGGGTGTACAAAATAAAATTGGTTGAATGTGTGGAAACAAATGATTTACAAACACAAATTTGGCACATTGACAATAAGCAGCTAAATCACAATTACACACTAAACATGTAGGATTTTCAACAACAACACACTTTTACAAATGTGTTTTCAAAATCTAAAGGGTTTACAAACTTTAAGGGTTTTTGTACCTAAACATGAGTGCATTGGTTGGACTATAACTAGCAGTTACAGTTACAGTACAAACGAACCAGGATAGTAAAATGAGTTTAAGGAGTTTCACTTTTAATTTATGAACTATCCAACATCTTGCTCGACATATTGTTGCATTTTTCTGTTTGTGGTGTTATTGTGATCAGTATTAATCATGAAATGCTGGGCAGATTTCGTATAATGACTTTGAGGGATTCTTTCTTTTATATTTTAATAATATTTTTAAATAAAATGTATTCCTCTCTATCTGTATTACTGTACATCTGTTGCACAATCATGCATGAATACTTACATTTCTGTTATTAAATTTGTATAGCGACTAGCATGGGTATATCAGGCGTATATCAGTGAGAAAATCCTACATGTGCAGTTTTTAAGCGTGACAGTAATACATGGATAATTACACTGCAAAAACATCTCTTATCAAGCGATTTTTGTCTTTCTTGTATTCACAAAGTCCCCTTTTTCTTAAATAGAAAGTTAAAAAAATCTGTTACAGCTTACTACAAAATGCTTTCAATACAACTCAAGATTACACTTAATGGACAAAAATCATTTGTTAAGATGAAGATTTTTTGAAGTGTAAATGCAGAAGTTCATCTTAAATGACGAGCAATGATGACAGCTTGCATGGATAGAAAATACAAATTAAAAATACAGTACAAGAGACTCTACATACTAATCATGGCCAAGTTCTTCAGTCACAGTGTGACTTCAGTGATAATTGAGATCTTTACATCTCAAATGAGTTTTATGAAGTGTAAAAATTGCTAAATTCAGTGTATGTCACCTCTTTAGGAGAGGGCCATCTGAGTCACACAAAACCACACCATTCAAAAGTTTGCTGTTTTTTCATTCATTTGACTTACTTTCTGCCTCTGGTCGAGTTATAACTCCCTCCATATTTCTTCCGATTAAGGATGAGAGCAGCAATTTCTGGCACGTAGCGAGCAAACATGGCCTACATGCATGAAAAAGAAAAAGAAAAAGTGCATGCAGAGAAGGTTCTACTGCGGCGGAGGCAGTAGAGCCTCCTTGAATACTTACTTTCTCCCATTAACCGCACTATAGGAACCACCATATTTCTTGCGGTTTCCTATTAACTCTATGATTTCAGGGACGTAGCTCGCAAACATGGCCTAAGGAGAAGATAGGAGACAGAAGAAGAGACTAAAAAAAAGACAGGCAAAGAAGAGCAGGCCCACTAGTTTTACTTTAAAGTAATGTGTAAAGTCTGAAAGAGGAACACTGTATGTGTAGGAGTAATATTATCACTCAACAGAAATTAGGAGAAAGAAAATAAGAATTGTTAAATGTATTTGTCATTACTGACTGAATTTGCCTGGTATTAAGAAATAATTATTGATATGGAAAAAGGAAATTATAAAACCAATATTTACGGATATTGGAAGAAAAGAAGAATAAAGGAGAAAAATGACGGCTGATGAATGGTATGTCGATCTGTAGTGGAAAAATAAAAATTATAAAAGAAATCAAGAAAAAGCCTTATGTGCCATGTTTCGGCCAACAAACACAAATGCTGGGTTGATTTGGATAGCACAGCCACATGAATGGCAGACATTACCCTAAAGGCTACACTGCTGCACAAAGCACCATCTAGCAAGAGCTAGATAGATGTAGTAGATGTTGTTAACTGCTAATAAACGTGTGATTGTTGCTCATGTATAAACAAAAGGTGCAGCTGTTGTGTTTTAGTTCAATTATACGTTCTTAATCAAAATTAAATCATTGTAATTTTACAAGGAGTTATAATTAAAATGTACATACTGTAAGTACAGTATAGTCTCAACTTCTTCTCCGTATTACAGTTTGTCAGCATGCAATTTAATTTGCTCCTGGATGTTCCTGGATTATCCAGATAACTTTGTCCTCTAAATGATCTTCGGCTACTTTCTCTATCAGATTTTTATGTTATATTACTTTATGTCATTGTCACTTTATCCTTCTATGAAATCTTTATCTGGTTTATTCACAAAAACTGAATTATTTCAATATTTGTGCAGAGATAATGTTACTACATCCATAAAGCTGGGCTATAATAAATCATCCTGGTATCATTGTGTTTGTTGGAAAGAGGGAGGGAAGGCGAGAGGGTGGAGCCACCTGAAACCAGCGTACTTTTACAGTTAATAACAAGTACAATAACGATAAAACATTTGACATCATTTAGAAATGAATAATTACAACAAATCATCAATAAATACTGTAATACTACAGACACATGACATGCAACAAACTGTGGTGAACAACGGTTAAAGAGCGTCCTGAGGTGAGTGAGTCCCAGCGTTTGTTAACACCTGATGATTTTAAGTAGGAATAAGTAATGAAAGGGATTTTTACCAAACCACCAAGGATGAAGAACACCATAAATAGGCGGCCCAGGGTGGTTTTTGCATAAACGTCTCCATAGCCCACAGTGGACATAGTAACCATTAGCAAGTAGACACATTCCCAATAGGAAAGTGCTTGAGAATTTTGGAAGTTTTCCCAAGGATCCCCTGAGTTTTCCACCTGGAAGAGATGTCAAGATTTATACAAGCACAAAAACAAATGGAAAACCTTTTTTTTTTTAAGATGGTACAAGTATAAAATATACATCAACAAGGTTTCTCCTCAACTTACCAAATGAATAAAGCCTGCAGCGGTTAGCCATGTGCTGATGAAGATGGAACACAGGTTCACCAGCTTTATCGAGTTGCTGTTTAGAAAAAGAAAGAAAGAAAAGGTCTTAAGCTATGACACAGATTTCTAAAAAAGTCATTGGAAGACACATGTTTTTAAATGCATCATATGGAGTATATATTGAAAGAAACAATATGACGTACATAAAAAAAGTGTTTTAAACATCATCGAGTTATAATCCTGAGCTACTCAATGTGAGTGACTCAGCAGAAAGGTGTGTAATAACATGCAACACAAACAATGACACTGTTAAAAGTGAAGTGACAAAGTTTTCCCATTAATGTAATTTAAGTCATAATAAAATTAGTAAACTAAACTAAGTAAACTAGGAGTTATACATAGATGCAAGGTTCTTTATAAAATAAAATGTCTTATCGTGCAACATGTCCTTGCATGACCTCATGCCTTTACCTTCATCAAAATGAATGACTGAGGAGATTATTCTACAACATTTGGTCACACTATAAGCGCTTTGTGACATGACATCTGTGCAAAAAGCTTTAATTCTAAGTAGTGATGAGACAGAAAGCGGTTTCATTCAAGACTCTCATTACACAAGTACAGTGAGTCCAGTGTACACAACGCATCACATTACTGATCTACACCACATCAAATTAAAGTGCCCATGCAGCGATTAACTAAAATACTACAAAGTCCTTCTTTCCCCAAACTGAATCACTGCACATGCACCATTTCAATTCACCACAAACAGTGACAAAAGGTGAAATTAAATATCAATACGCTTACCTTGTCTTTAGTATATTCAAAAACTGTAAAATTTCTGAGAACTGTATCAGCCTTAAGGCTCTTAAAAACCTCAAGCCTGTGAGAAAAAAAGACCACATAGGATTATTAACAATTCACACATCCATTACATTTGACTTTGGTTTAACATAAAACATCATACCTTTCATACTTTCATCCATGTTTATCAGTTTCATTGGATTCATGTTGTTGAAAGAAATAAAAACCTGCTCCGACTGCTGAAAACTAAACTATACTTACTGAATTATAAAAGAAACAAATTCAAATATATGGGGAAAAAGAAAACAGCCCTGCCATCCCAGATATCTCTTCATCAGCTTCATTACATCAGTTTGATTTTGCAGAGCACTGGCATCTACCTGATACCTGATGTTTCATCCCCGCTGGATAAATCTCTGAACATGCAAGAGGTGAAAATCTTGATTAGAGATAGGTGGATGCTGTCACGCAGAATTCAATGAGTAAACAGATGTGACGTCAAATCCTAAATTTGGAAAGGGGAAAAAATGAGCCTGTGCCTGTTGCCAAGAGTTCAAGGACGCTGACAAAATCAGCAGTGACTAAGAACATGGTATAAGACAGTGCTGATGATTTCTAACTGTATGTTCCATACCAGCATTTCAGATATAGAGGGACATATGTTAAATCACAAGCTCAATATAAAAAGCTGTACCAACTGCAGTGTTGCTGCTGCATAAACAAGAGTGAGCAAACAAGTAAACTCCATCTCCAAATGCATTTATCAGCAAGAAAGATTTTCCTGCTGGAATCAATATGTGTGAAAGCCAAACGACACAAATCAAAGATGCTGCAGTCATCATTCAGCAAGAAGTATACAAATAAATAATCATTTATAAAATGACGTGGACTGCGGTGTGCCACGCCAAAGCTCGTTTTTCATTTCATTTCAAACAAGCATCTGCCAGATGGGGAGCGTAATGCAGAGCAAATCCTGAACCTGAACCGGCTCCAGCTGACACACAGAGCCCAAAGAGTTCTGGATGTGCCAACCTTGAGCTTTAGTGGAGATTCCCCTTGTTCCCACATCCTGCAGGTCTTACCCCAGTAGCATATTACATGGAAGCAAGCGCCAATGCTGTAGCAGATGCTGTCCTGGTCCTCTTTGTCGTTGACCTGCCCATGGCCCATCCTGACCCTGTAGCCTTTCTGGAAGAGCTCCCCGGTTGATTTCTTGCGTCTTCTTGTGTTAGGAATGATCTCAGTCTGTGCACCTCCATCAGGTGCCCTGTACACTAGCATCTTAGTGGGAATCATGTCGGAAAATTACTCGCAAACGTTTCCAATGTAAAGTCCAAAATCTGCTTCACATCCACGTCTTCACTATTCTACACCCACCTTGAAGTGGAAAAAATAGAAGATCATCCTCCAAAAAAAAAATAAATAAATAAAAAGTCACAAAAAGAATCAGGTGATTTCATGAAATTTGCACCCAGCAAGTTAACATGAAAAAGGAAACATCAGACATTCATGGCATCCTTGTGGCGATGAGGCACGGTCAGCAAGCTTAAAGCAAACCCTTTTCCCATCAGGATATTAGAGTGTAAGCTCCTTTAGGATTCATCCAGGGAAAGGAAGAGGCCAGACAGCGAGTCTGTCCATCAGCTGGCTCCACAATGTAACCTACATCTCATCTCTGTAACCCCGCGACTGCGCTTGACAAATTTCATTCTCTAATCTTAGACAAGTACAGTGTGTATCTTTGTCTCACATTTACAGCAGACAGCAAGTCATGTGAACAAAAAGAAAATCAGTGTGTTGGGAAAAAAGGGAAGCTTTGGCAATCATTGTGCGTTTCCATGGATTTGGTGATTTTACAATAATCCCTAAATTAATCACAGCTGATGTGCTAAGTGCTGTTGTAGTCGATGTTTAAACTAAATGTGCAAACTCCAAAATCTACTGGCTGACATCTGCAAAGTCCATTCTGAAATGTGACTCAAATTTTTAAATGTGTTTCACTTCTGTTGTCAACAAAATAACACACTGTATACTCAAAATCAATTTAGTTCTAACAATAAGGAGCACAGATATACCTGTCAAAAACCCTAACTCTGAACCTCATGTACAAACAAAAGGATGCATTTTTCCCTCTCCGTTTTTTATTTTAATATTTTAGACACATCTTCATGATTTCTGAAGTTTAAAGAGTATGAAATAATAATAATTTAATATAATAATTTGCTTGTAGCCCTTCACATTTAACATTTAGAATCAATGGGTAGTTTATTACTATAATGTAGTCATCACCAAGTTATAAATATCTTTCATGGGAAAAATAATGTTCGGTTTGCCTCATAATGTTTAAAAGAACTGCACTAGATTATTCTTTATTCAGGGGTGAACATCATGCTGGTGTTTCACTTCTGCAGCAGGTCAGAATGCCGTTTTCCGCATGATGATATTTTCTACAAAACAGCCGAAACGTGTGTCATGCTCACGCCCACAAGCTTTTCATGCATCAATGAGCGTGTTAGTATGGGAGAATATTAGCGCGTACTGAGCGTGTATCTGTGTCAAAATGCTCGGACAGGAGGATTGGCAGCTTGGGCAGTTTGGCCGAATGCCCTGTGAAATATGAAGTGTTGATCAGAATTGGTGCGCCGACAGCCTGCCGATGCGGGTTATGAAACTCCTCAACCTGTTTAACTACACACTAAATCAGTCACTAATCCTCCACCACCAATAGCTCACTACCCCATATTTACTGGGATTATCTCTGACCTGAGTTTTGGGATTAGCTCCAAAAAAACACAGAAATGTGAGTATATGAGTTGCCCTCAACATTCAGTTTCCAACAGAAAATTTGGATACAAATACTAACTGATGTTACACTAATACTGCGTGAAACTACTACACGTGCTGTTCTCTCACAACCCCAGGCATGTGACAGTAATGTGTGTATTTGGTTGTTTTTTTTTTGGTACAAGTAAAGCGAGCAGCACCTACACACAACAGATCAGTACAGTGCAACATAGCTGTTTAACGTCCACTAACTCACAGGCCAGTTGTACTCTTATGTCCACTAGACGGCACCAGGAGCCAGCACTACGTTCAACTTTGACTGTTTTCCCATCACAAGTCACAGCACGTCCATCAAGGGAAAAAACACAGCACATTATGCAACTGTACCTATCAAGCTGACACACTGACTCAAAAGGAGAGAGGGTGTTCATTGCTCAAAGAGGTGCTGGTGTTGGTGACACAGTGGGTTTTTTGTCCAGCTGACAGGAAAAGAAAAAGCAGCTATAAAAACCTGTAATGCATCAAAAAAAAAAAAAAATCATCCCCCTTTAATCCTCTAATTCCTTGCAGACCTCTCAGAGTGATGAGCTTCGCACATTTAGCAGATTGACTTCTATTCTAGCGTTCGAGCCCCCGACAAAGCCTATTAGCGTTTTTTTATCCATTCGTGTACTTTTCAATCTGAGCATGAATTCATTTGAGTGTTAGTACAGGTGTGCCGGAGAGCTGAAGGGCACGTGAATGGCATCTGCAAAACAATCCCCACTGCACAAAACACAAAGACCCCTGAATTCACAGAAAATTACATTTCCATTCAACTAAATGTCAAAAATGCCTGTTAGAACGGCACAGCCTCGACAGCCAGTGTAGAGCTGTCATGCAAACAAGCACTTCATGCTTCACGCGTTATTTCTGCAGGAATTGTGAGAGTGATCATTCAAACTTTACATGCATGTCATGCTACACACTAATAAAAAAATAATTTAATACAAACTGATCAAAACTTCATGGCTGATATTATTGGTGTGCTCATGTATGTAACCACAAAATACCAAGAAGTTCTGTTTTCACAGGGTTAGTGATGTGCTGAGATTATCTGGTGCATTCACTGACAGGAGCTACACACAGCAAATCCACTGGGTGGCAGCACAGGCTGCTGAAAAATACAAGCTCAAACAATCCACAGAACATTGCTTGGTCAGTTTGTCGGCCTGTGTCAGTGAGGTGAGCGTGCTTACCGAGCCAGCTCCTGTTAAGATACACTGACACAAACACTGGAGGAACTGTGAAGAAGTCCACCACAGAGTTCACCTCCAGCCAGAACCACAGCTTGTCATTGGCAGCAATAAACTGTGGAAGTGAAGGGTTAAAGGATGAGATGAGATTCACCGCTTTCAGGTGCACAGATAAGAGTGCAAGATCAACACGTTTAGTTCTGCTTACACGGAGGCCAAAGTACAGCAGGAAGAACACGTTGAATGCCATGTCGATTTGCAACGTGAAGTCTTGGTAGAAGTTCTGACAGGACTCGATAGGGCTATTAGAGACAGAAACAAAGACTGTTAATATCCAAGAGCGCGAACTGACAGTAACATTTGGAGAGCTTTATAAACTCATTTAAAACAACAGTGTTTTATAGAAAATAAAGCATAAAAGATGCATTCTTCTTTTCCTGAAAATGCATTTTTGGGATTTCCAAAAGAAGTGCAACATAACTGTTCAAAAAAGTGCAATAGTTGATATGTCCAGTGGTTTTTCTGTTGAGAAAGGACATGCATTGATTGTCACACAAGCACTAAGTTGTTGATATTCCTGATTAACCCTTAAATAACTGCAAAACAATCTGTCTGGGGAATTTTCCAAGTGCATTATTACATAATGGAAATTGTGCCGTCTTCCTTTCAGGCTTGCTTTTCCCATCTCACAGACAATATTTCCGGGAAATATTGAGTCAAGTACAATGGAAAGGCAGAGCCGAGGCAGTAGTTTAAGGGTTAAGTGCATGCAGGGTTCATGTCTTCTCTAATAAAATCAGGCAGCCATAACAAATGCTAGCAATATCATAAAATCTCACCCTCAAAAAGCTTGTATCTGGCACTAAGAATTCAAATAAAGAGAAATAATTCACCAAGTAAATGTGAATGTAATAGGTTAGTATGAGGCAGTGGTAATATTCATAATCTGACATTAACAAATACTTTCAAACATATTCAAATAAAAACTCACATGGTATAGAACAGTGCATAGCTGGGATGTAGAGCATGTGCTATTAATGCATAATTTGAATATATAAGTAAAATGAAAAAAAAGAAAATACAACAGAAGATTTTCAAGATGGAAACAGCTGGTTAGTGTTAATCATGTTAGTGCTGGAACTCTTAGTAGACTGGAAGAAAATTAATGTATAAGAAAATAATCATTTAAGTTGTTTAGTTAAATTAAAACATTTGCTGGTTCCAAAATTTCAGGATTTGTTTTTCTAGCTTTATATTAAACCAAATGTTGCTGCAGTTGTAACTGTTGGTCTGATAAGAAACATCAATTAAACCATCACCTTGGGCTCTGAGAACTTATACAACAGATTAAATGGAAATGAATTGTAAACATTAACTGATAATGAAAATGATCCTCATTTGCAGCCCTAAAAAGCATCAATGCTTTATGTAGAATACATTCGTGGCTACGTATGCATGGTTGATGATGTTAACTATTGCACTACAGCACATTCACTTACTTCATTGCAGCATGTTAGTGCCACACAGGTCAATACAGACACATTTGATAAGTTTGTTTTTCATGCTTTTGTGTTAAATTCATAAGCTTCAGTAAAACACACCACATCACTCAACAGCTACAATATCTCTTCTGCAATTTAATACCACTTAGATAAAAAAAAAATCCCCCATAAACTCTTTGATAAAATACTGTCACAGTTTATGAGGTCAGGGATTATTCTGAACTGATCTGATGCACAGCAGCTAACACCTGCATGATCTCCTGGTGCTGAGGCAGACAGCTACACACAGCCGTCACATCTCACCTCAACTCTAATCAAGACAGTAGAAATCCTCACCAGCAGATTGGAGGCTACGTTACTCCAGTTTGCATAATTCAGTCACTGTGTGTGTGTGTGTGTGTGTATATTCAGCTTGTTGTTTGCATCCTCAAAGTAAAACAATACGGTACATACCCACTGAAAGAATATAACATGTCTGAAAAGGAAGTGTTTAGAATAGTTAAACTAATTAAAAATAACATGTTTCATCTCATAAAACAGAGGGAGTTAGTTCATGTTTTGCTTGTACTTTAATGTATGTTGCTGCTTTTTTTCCACTGCATGTTTCTTATTATTTAATCAGCTACTCACACTTTCATATGCATAATTATGTTTTTCAGAAAAATGACAACAATTATAAAAAACAAGTCTAACCAGTCTTTCTTTTGGCCCCTCTAAGAATAGTCCTTGGACAGTGCCCTCATTCACTGTAATGATACATCAGCCCAGCAAATCCCTGTCATAGCAGGGTGACAGACCATATAGAGGGGAGGCAGACCTGCAGTGCTAAATAATTGAGTTCCAGTAGGCCTGGTTTCGAAGACGACTAAGCCCGTTATGGATCACAAACCCTCCTCAACCACAGTAGCTCTGTTGTACTTTTCCTCATTAAGTTTGGGTTCAGATCAAACCGGACAGACCAGCTCAAAAGTACAAGCAGACCTTAATGTATTGATTCACGAGAGTTTACAAACTTGAACAAAAGCCAAATCCACTAAGGGTGAAAAGTGACTCTTGTTCAGAAAAGTAGACAGTAGAGAGGAAACATGGGGGGAGAGAGGGTGTGATGTGCAACAAAGGACCCCACTCATACTCTACCTGGGACACTGTGGTTACGTGGTATGTGCATAAACCATTAGCGTACCAGTACACTCCTACAGCCTGTACACTTCGACCATCAAGGATGTGCTCTTTAAAATTACTTTCAGATGAAGCAGGCATCTGTTTTCAACAAGAAAAGGCCTCTGATAAACTCAGTGTGAGTTAACCCATTCACCAGGAGGACAGAAATAAAACGCAGCTCAGTGATAATGTTGCTCTATTTCTGCAGGGTGTGCAAGTAGACAACTGTTTGCTAACATACCAGTTATAGAAGCTGGATAACGTGACAGTATGTAAATGCTGTGTTACATTGAATTAAGGTAGGTAGGTTTAGATCAGTTTTAATTTGAGTTAACTTTAGAGTTATCGTCGATGGCTCTAATTCAACAGACACTAACAGAAGTCATATGTTCAGGTTCAAATGTTCCACACATTCCCCTAGGCGTGCACAACGTGTGCAGTCAAGATACCTCTGTGACTCTGTAAATGGTGAAAAACAAAATGTGGGTCGGCATGAGTAATTACACCGAACCAGCGCAAGGAGCCTTCTTACTCGTGCAAAGCAGAGAGCGAGAGGGGGAGAGCGGTGGGGAGGTCACGTCAGTGCAACTTTCTAAGTAGTGAAGTCTCAGACACTGAAGGACTTTGTTTGGCACAAATATTTATAAAATGTGTGCTGCTGTTCCAATGTTAGATACGGCAGCTGGAGACTGTTGTGAGGGAGCAGTGGAGTCTGGAGATGAGTTGGTTCATTTAGTCACAACTAACTTTCTATTTTGTTGTTGTGTTTGATGCTTATGTGGTTACATTTCACTTGATTTGAAAACTGCGTTCTCCTCCCACGAACTCTAGGTACAGAGTTCATAGAGGGATTCATTCAGTCAGCATGTACAGTAGAAATCATTTCAGGATCATTACTACACCTTTAAGATCTTCTTAATCTGCAGCATGTTTGTTATTTAGCTTTATACAGTTTTGGCTCAATCTGGCTGCACTCAGTGCTTTTATTTATTTATAGCTGTAGCAGGTAGCTGTTTTACGCTCTTGTTTTCCTGCTAAACACCAAATACGTAAACAGACACAGTTAATGACCAGCTGGGGAACTTAGTGAAGCATTTACTGCATCAGCTAGAGACACAGAGTAAAAACAGAGTTAAATGTAAGTGAAGTTTCAACTGCTGAATGTGTAAATAAGCAACTGAGTTAAATGTAATAATAGAAATTTAAAAGATGATCTTAATAAGTAAATAAATAGTTTCAGCTACCCTCTAGTGGAAAAAAACGTTAACTTAAATTACTAAATAACTGAATAAGAAATAAATAAGACTAAAGGTGTGAATAAATATTTAATATTATCTCAATACTCTGCTCTAAGGTTGGATTTTTTACAGTACACATGCTAAAAATGATTTGAAACGTAGGGTTCAAAGTGAGACCCAGCTAAAGTTTTATGAAGTACAACTCCCTCAGGACCTAACCAGCTTCTTTTTCGCTGTCCAGCTCCAACAGGTAGCTCGTGCTCTTTTCTACGAATATCTAAGCACGCCCGCTGTGTTGACGTCTCTCTCTGCCGTTTCCAGCCAGGTCAACCTCAGCAGCCCCGCAGGACTAATTACTGGAAGGGCTGTATCTGTTACAGTCTGCTGCCACTTAGAAACATGCAAGAGACCAGCTAACTGGCTGTTCTTTAGCTTTAAGTACTGGACTTGTTGTGTTGACAGAGAGTGAAAAATACTGAATAATAGAAGATACCTGGATAACACTCGGTGACAACGGGGACATAGAATCTTGGAGGATAAATATGACAATACAGACACTGAACAGGTGCCGCAGCATCATATCTCATTGTGTATGTAACAATGCCCTTTCTTATCTGTTAAAAGGTTAAAGACAGAGGTCGAAGGTCAGCCTTCATCAGGTGAAACGGTATCAGGCGTGGCTACTAGCAAGTTCTGAGAACAGGAGGACACAGATGGCACTGGTGAGGATGTAACTCTACCTGAGCTTGTCCAGATAATGAAATGAGATCATGCTCGCAAACCACATCAGAGCAGGCCAAGCCCTCAGCTGTATGCAGACTTATGAAATAACAAATTACCTGAATGCCTGCCTCCAGGACCATGAGCCAGATTACAAGAGTTTATAGCCCATTTTCTCTTCTCTGCCTTAACATTAGTCCCAGCAGGGACTCCCTTTGGGCTTAATAAAAGCTTTTAGCCTGGTCTATTTTGCTCTATGTCTTAATGGCACATCCTGTCCAAACACCACAAGCTGCAGTAACAGTATACTGTCGCACATGAAGCTAAAAGGGTCTTCCGCTCCCTTTGGTTTGATGAGTGATGGTGATTGTTTGGAACAGGAACTTTGGTTTTTCCTGCCTTCTCCTTTCATTACAGAGATTAAGCATATTTCAGCTGTGAGTACTGGCTACAGAGCAGTTAACCTGGGAGAGGGATTGGAGAAAAATAGCCATAGTATGTATGGTAATGTACAGAGCACAAAGCACTCAATCTCATTAAGCTACACTACAGTAAATGCACTATATGGGATTTATGAGAATTAATGGCTGAGGTTTCTAAATCTCAATCATTCATGTCTGAAACATGTATACAATTTTCCAATAAACCTTACAATATATTTTTATATTGGTTTTGATTGATTTAAACTGGGTACAAAGAGCTTGGTAAATATATATATACAGATACTGAGATGTGAAGATATAACTTAAATGAAGTGATGTAGTTATGGTACTCACATATTCTGACAGCTTCAGTCAGTTACTATGAGGCTAGACTCACATGAGGATTGAAGTTTGACAGTCACAGGACTACTGTGTATCTGATATGGTCTGTATTTCATCTGCACAGCAACATTTTACAATCTATTACAGTACATCACTTCATACATCTGCAGTGGCCCAGGCTTAAACAAGGTAGAGTTAGAGTAACATCAGTAGAATACTTTTAAAATACTTACTCAGAGGAATCTATGAAGTATATTACAAGGGCTCCAATGCTGAGAGCAAATACGAGCACCACCTGGGAAAAAGAAGAACATGACAATTTTACTTTAGGTGTTATTGACGCATTTAATCTTTCTATATTCTGCAAATGAGATGCAACAAGAGGAGAACTTTGTGCATCTGATCTATTTGACAGACATCACTAATTTATTCTTACAGTAAATTAAATTGGTTGGTGCTTCCACCATGCAGACAGAACTTTGACTTTTCATAATGACGCTTTTATTTTGTGACAAAGTACTTTCGACAATATAAAACCAGAAAAATGAAAAGGGAAACAACATGTTATTATAAAATATTGCCAAATTACGTTAAAATGAAAACATTTTGTAGACTAATCAATTAATTAAGTGACACAATAACCTGCAAAAAAAAAGCTAGCAGAAAATATTAGTCAACCTCAAGTTTAATGTGAATAAAGGAGCAAACAGAATAAAATAAAAATAATACAAATGTGGTTCAAGGTGTGTAACAATGAGTCTGATGCCTATTAATGTGCATCGAAAGACCTTGATAGATCTGATCAGCCTGTTATAATTGTGTTATATAAACCAAAAAGAAACCGCAACAGCAGTGTCATAATCAGACTCATCAGTTACTGTATATCTGACAGTGTAAATAAATACACAAGCTTGGCTCATCATGCAAATTGGCCGTGGAAGAGTGGGCGAGGTGACAGAACGTGGTTTCAGCTTTCACAGACACAACCAAAGGAAGGATAAAGCTGAGCCCGAAGCTTCGGTAGCCACAGCGGAGCAGCACGATAATGAAAACCAGGGCATCACTTTTATTCTGTCACTCTGTCTTTTTAGCAGAGGGGGAGATGCTGCTGAATAAAGCGAAGCCCGGAGTGAGCTGACAGACTTCCGGAGCAGACTGGGTGGCAGGTTGCAGGGTAATAAACATGAGATCCTGGGGTGTTAGTGAACAAAGCAAGACTTGTCAGGTGACAGCTCTGACACTGAGAGATCTTAGACGAAACTTAATCACAGTTGCGAACGCCATAGGAAATCAAACTGATCTGTAAATAAAAATAGTTAAATGGGAAATAAACAGCAGCAGTGTCTAGATATTTGGAGGATGATCTGAACACAAGGTGACCACTCTTTCCTTCCAACAGGCTGTGTTCTCACCTGACACAACGCTACTGTCAGTGCGAATCACACAGTAAAATGTAAAAGCGGCTGCTGTCATGTTGCGTTTGTCTGACCGTAGTACAAGGTGAAAGATTATCAGAAATGGAGGACAGAATATCTGTTACCTAACTAGAGCATCCTCCTTACAAAGTAAGCTAAAAAGCAACTAAACCATAACACAGTTCATAAGTTTATACCTTTAATATTTTGAAGTGCAGCTCTTACAAAGCAGTTTTCTCCCATCTGGGTTACAATAGACCTAGATTTTAAATTCTTTAAACACAACGTTACTGTACAGTATCATCAGCTGACATTTAAAAGTCAAAAAGCACAGCAGCTCATTAATGCTCTTGCAAAAAGAGTGCCCTAATTTTCTCTTTTAAAAGCCGGCGCTAATGCAGACGAGGGCTCGACCTAGAGAGACACAGATAAGAACAGAAAGGTTTCTGTCAGACAGCAGAACAAATGTTTTACATCCTGAAATTCACTAGTGGGTTATCTGCAACCCTGCCTGGCTTTCGTCTATTTAGAAATGACACAATAGCCATCCTGAACAAGAAACCAATGAGCATCCATAATGAATGAGCTCAGACTAATTCATTTCCATGATGTGAAATTGTATTGTCAACCTGCAACCACTGATGGGTCTTTAAGGACAAAAAGCACCTGCATGCATTTTTAATCAACCTTTCCTCTTTGAAAGCCAGGAAATCTCTTTATGCCTCTGACTATTCCAGTTTAGAAACTGGAAACAATGATGGCGCAACCCTAGAAATGCTAATGCCACAGGCGCATGAACATTTAGTGACAGCAGTAAGTAAAACACGCTGGCCGTAACAAAGAGGTGGACAGTGCCAGTGTTCGTCACTCATCTCAGCCACCAGATAATGAAGCAGCACATCTGTATCACAACCACCCTCAAGTGGGTACAGTGAGCACAGACAGGTCTGACCACTGCATGAGTCCCTCTGCATAATAACCAAAAACTCAATGAATGGTGCTACTGAAGTTGTCTGAGATTTGAAAAAGTCTTGGGTGTGTGTTAGAGCATTTTGTATTTCAAGTCAGCTGAGCTATGAGTGGAGTCTCAGGTTATTTGAAAAGATGTGAGTCAAAGTCATGTTTGTCAGAGGTCTCTATAGTCATTTAAGACGATACTGGGCTACGTTACATGTCTCTCAAGATAAGTTCTTAGAGAGGGAAGTCAAGCCTGCGCCTTTTTAAATCAAAAAAAGTCCTAAATCTACAACAGCAAAGAGTAAATAAAATCTAAATCTGGAATCACAAACAGATTCTAATATATTATAATATCATAATATAATATAAAGTACAGTATTTCGCTGCTCGGCAGAGAGCATCAGCAGGTCTCAAGCATTCACAAGTCAACCTGCAAACATCAGAAAGCCCACTCATGCTCCTCCACTCCTCCTGGAGTGTGACTCACCATCAACCAGCGTGAATAACCTGCCAGAGAAACAGGAACTTCACCTGAGTGGAAAAATTGCTTTTGCTGTTGTGAGGAAGCTCAAAGCCCAAGGTGGTGTCACTCTCACTGATATTTCATATAAAATCTGGTAGTTCCACAAAGAGACAAGTTGACAAATGGCATTTAAAAAGCACAACTAGCACAAAGGAGGTTTTCAGGATGAAAAGCCTGCTTGTCTTTTCTGCCCGTGAGCTTGTCAATCAGTTTCAGTTCTGTTGAGTGATAATGAAATAAGTTATTAGTGTGTTAAGTACATTAAACTCATATAACTATACTGCAGTGGTCCAGTTCAAAAGTGGTTTGATGGAGGCTTATTAAGGTCCCTGTAAGCTACACAGTTCACAGATTCCTCAATGGGACATTGTGTTACTCAGTGAACTGTAACAGTATCTAAAAACAGGATTGAGAAGAACCAGGTGTCAGTTTGTTCCATATTTTCTCAAAGCCTGAGGTCAGTGTGGGATCAAAGCTGCCACTGGTAGGATGCCAGAGATGTGTGTGTGTGCAGTCAACTGGCTGTCTTTGTCCAGCCTGAGCTCAATTTTCCTGTGTGTCACGTCTGCTACCTTCAACCGTGTGCAACTTAAATGTTCATGGGAGCATACGTCCCTGACCTGGCGTTCCTTGTGAGTTGAGCCTCCCCAGGAACACAAGGCTGCTTTCCAAAATAAAATGTCCTAAGCACTGAGGATCTGGTGAATTCCAGCCAGCATATCTGTCTCTATTCAAAATATCAATTGATTGATAACATATCTTAGACATAATGACACATCCAGACACAAAGAGCAGAGAAACAGCACAATAGAAAAGAAAAAAATCTATGTGCCAGCTTCAAGCTAAATTGTGCAATTACAGGCTCAGATATGAATTACGTGTATTTCCATTTCTCTGCTTCAGAACTTCTTTTCAATCTTTTTTTGAGTTTTTCAGCACACACTTTCTGACAGTTTGGATCAATAGAGAGACATACTCTCGTATCAAAATTGATTAGCTCAGGTCAGGAATTGAATGCAGCAAATCATTTAGTCAGAAAGTTTTTCCCTCCATGAACAACTATGTTACATCTTTGTAAAGTTTGTAAATCACATAAGTCAATATTATAACAGTTGACAGTTTATAATCCTGTAAAGATAGAAATACATTTGTGTGATGGATCTTAAATTGTTAACTTGGTTACCGTCACCGTCTCTAACCAGACTTTATTTACAGCGTCCCTGCACAGTTTATCCTTGACCCAGGGTGATAACAGCTAATTAGCATGTTTACATCAATAGCTGTAAAGGTGATGGACTGCAGCCCTGACAAACACAGACACTGAATGAACATCTGAGACGTTTACAGAGTCATAACTCTTGCCCCTTTACAGCTGAGAGGACAAGTGACCGGACATCTGTGACATGTTATGCAACTTAAGCACTTCAGAGCAAACCAATTATTATTGTCTCCACATTCTAGATACATGATATTGTATGACAGACAAAGGTGACCACTAATATACTGCGGCTCTCACAGCTCTATTTGGAGCTTGCCGCTACTGTTATTGTGCCCACAGTACAATAAAAAAAGCCCTGAAACATCCACTGTTCAATCCCTTCTATAGTACAGTACTAGCAGTTACATACTAAACATAGTGGAGCATTTAGCAGCTACAAATCCAGACATGCTCCATGTGGATATGTTAACAGGTTTGTATTTCCTCTACAGCTTGTTTGTTTAAAAAAGAAAATGCTCCTAAAACCAGTGTGGAACTAACACGGCTAAAGGAACAGTTTGACATTTAGGAAAATACAGTTACTTGCTGTGTTGCTTAATATTAAAATAAGGGACTAATTTACAGTAAATATGCAGCTAGAGCCAAGCTGCAATTATCTTAACTTGGCATGAAAAATTTCTGCTGTGCTTTGTCCAAATAAAGCAGCATCTACCTACTATCAGCTACTACTCCCAGACAGCAAGGAACTATGGCGTTTTAGAACAATTAACAGGCTCATATGTCATATTGTAACCACTTCTATTTCCTGCATTAACCTATTATGACCTGCAAACAAATTCAGAAATTTAATATGTGATAAATTTAGAGTTATGACAGTGTTAAAGTCAATCTTAGTCTTAAAGACAACATCAAAACAGGCCACAATTGATTAAAACCTGCTAATAAAAAGATCAAATGCTTATACAGGTGTTGCCAAAAACTATTTTTAGTTTAATAATTTAGTTATAAAAAAAACAGACTGGGTCTTTAAGAGACAGCTGCATCCCTGTTCACTGCAGACCTGTGTTCAATGGATGTGTCTGCATGTGCCCGACGCTTGTGGCAACAGGCAAATACACAACACGCATACTAATGGGGTCTTGGATGGTGCTCCCGAAGCCTGGCACACTCCTCAAGCACAATCTTAATATAACCTACTCAGCATGTGTTTTCTAAACAGGCTACAGTCTCATCTGTCTGAACATCGAATTATGATTAAAACATCCAAATAAGAGCAGTGTTTGATAGGTGCGGTTGGGTTTTGTGTGTCATTCAGATGTATTTGACTAAGTCACGGGCTGGAAAGACAAACTGACATTCTCAGTAAAGGTCAAAACAGAACAATAGCTAACCATAAATTAACAGGATTACAGTTTTTCATTATGCGTACTGTGTTCTGCAATATTCATCATACATATGGCTCATTTGTGCCTTTTTTTTACTGATGTTCATTTAAAATAAGAACATGTTGAGGCACCTGGAGTTTAAAGCTACAGATAATATATTGCACGATTAGGGTAGTTGATTAGTATAAATAGTTATTAAAGGCCCTTTGTGTATATATATTATGTGGTTAATTTAAACTACTGAGACAGAATCCTAAAGCTGAACTCATCAATATTTTTATGTTAAATGTCTCTTTGCACTTTAAAAGGTGTCCCTTGTAGTGGCACACATTTATTACCCCACTCCGCAGTAAACCTTAGCTTCACAGAGCTTTAAGCACTTTTCAGTTTCTTGTTTTGTTTTTATCGCCGGCATCTTTCCTCTTCTGGTTTGCTCTCACTGCTCTTATCCAACTTGCTTTAGCAACAACAGGCAGCTGTTTTCCACAAACAAGTTCTGATTAACCAGCTGCCGCTACCTGGCCAGCCGCAAACAGCCGACGGAAAAGGTCAGCAAATAGCTGGTGAACACAGAGGAGCAACAAAATAAAAAAATCCTGTAAAATCTTACTGTAATTTTAGCATAACATTTTAAATTTGACTGTTACAGTTAAGATTTTGACTTGACTGTATGGCCCTATTGTGTTTCCTGGTGACAGCAAGGAAATCCCCAGACTGATTGGGATCAGAATCCCAATGCTCCTTACTTTTTTTGTGTCCAATAAGAACACATTTTTCAGTGATTTGTGTGAAAATCCATAGCTAATACATAGATCAAACACTTCACTGAGGAAAATGATGCCTGAATGAGTTGTCTTCACTGTATTAATTAGATAAGAAAACTTTGTTTATAGTATTTTCTAGATTTATATCAGATGTAAATTTAAAAATCCCAGCTTGGCTACAATAACAATCATACTGCAGAATAGGTTACAGACACTGACAACAGAAGCAAAAAGATAATAAATCACCAGACATGTGGTAAGAAATTAGCTCTTCGTGTCATTCTCATCATGCCCGAGCTGCTTTGACAATCTAATGATTTGTGACTGAGGTGAAGCTGACGACAGAGCTGGCCGGGTTCAACGTGTCAGTGTGTAAGCTGCAGGATCAGTGACCCTGGCACAGCTGTTTCTTTACACTCACATTATACTGATCAGTAGCAGAAGAGTGACCACAGAATTATCGGCTCATAAGTGAATCAAATGTGCTGAGGAGGGAAATACAGCACATAAAGCTGTCAGGTACGGCACTGAGCATAAAAAATAAGCCATTAAGGTAATTTTTTAATTTCCTCAATCTTAGCACCAAGTAACATTTTAGTGCCAAAACTGTTTAGGGTCTTCTTTTTTTTTTAGGGCTCATTCCATTAATGGCTAATGGGCTGTTAGTAATTTCCATTTTGCAGTGTTCAGAAAACACAAATCAAAGAAGATAATGTAAAAGAACATGCACAGTGCATAATGTCTATTAAAACCACATGCTGCCTAATAAAAATAAATAATATGACTCACTAATTACACCGTAAATTGTAGTGTAAGACGCTACATCGAGAAACAAACCACAGAGAAACCACAAAGCTCAACTAGTTAAACATCAGTATACAGAGGTGAATAATAGTTCCACTTAAGAAGTCAGCAAAACACTGCTTTTTTAGCATGTTATTTATTCTTTAAAACAAAAAGAGAAAGGAGAAAAGGGCCATTAGCAAGAGAAAATATCACTTCATTTGATTGTAGTTTACTTTTGTAGCTAGAAAGCTGTATTTCTACCGTCTACCTTGACATCTGTCAAGATGAAATATACAATCATTAATAATAAGATACGTTTACAGAGTTGTAAAATCCTCCCTTGTGGTTATTAAAATCAACCTCTGTGCAGTTTAGGTGTCTGACAAATCAAACTGTTGGATCTGTTAACTCAGGGGTTTTCAAGGTCAAACACTGTGGGACCCCTTTCAGACAGAAACACCTTAATTTGACAGCTGTAAGGAGGAAGTGTAATGTTACCATGGACTCAATTACTGTAGCTGTGGGCTATATCTCAGGTTTTAAGTCTTGATTCATTCGCATTTTAGCGAGCTGGTGCCAGTAAATCCATGCTGAATTTGCATTTTGGGAAGCTATTTATATCAAACAATGACTATTACACTTAACTAAAACTTGATTTATTTTGCTGAACTATTCATCCCTCTTCAATGTAAATCTTCTGTAACTATATTAAAGACTTGCTAGGTGTGTGTAATATTCAGCTGAATGTAATGTTCAGGCATTTAGATGTGTGCAGATAGTGTGGTACAGGATGTTAAGCAGGGATTCGTCGTGGCTTTTCTTTTGTGCCTGTGACTGTCACACTTGAGAGTAAAACCAGTGGGTCTAAGGGATTTCTCTCTCATCTTGTCAATAAAAGCAGATTATTCCTTTGTCTTGCAGGGTTCCCATTGAGCTGCGCGCAGCTGCTTTCACATCATTAGGGATCACTACCAGCATTACAGCAGCTCCACAGGGACAAACCTGCTATTCAGCAGTGACGTCATAACTCCCAAATGTGGATGCATATGCCTCTACAGGAAACCAACAACAGAATTTACAAGGAATTAACACAGAAGCAATAAAAATGTATCAAAGGGGTTCAGGAGACACGGTTTATTGCATGACTTTCCAGTGTCATCGTTGTCTAAAATTGGAAACTAATGTCTTGCCTGACATTTAAGAGACCTTTACTAATAAAACCTTCTGGCCTACCCCCATCCTGTAATGATCTTTTGATTTGATTTATTTATGGATCTACAAAATACACTGAATCCAAAAGGTTACCACGTTAAACTGAGAGTGTTTAATTACAATATGATGAAAATAAAGAAATAAAAAAAACTACAGGCACTGTCACACTAGGATTTTGGACTAAAATCAATTAATTTCAATAAAGTGGACTACAGATCTACGTTGTACCATTTAAATGTTGTACATGCTTTTCATCTATTTTCCTAGGGACAAAACTAACCACTGGAACCACTGCACGGTCCACCGGTTGTCACCAAGCTTCCAGCTACACCTACAGTACACGTAATTCTCAAAGGACCTGTCACCTTGCACACAAGACACCCATCAAGTCCCTCCCTGTTTCGCAGCATCAGTATAGATAAAAAGAGATCCTCAACATGTGGATACATTATTTCCACACATTGTTCCTGGTATCATAGCAGTCCTCACAAAACCTTATGTTAATAAAACAATAATCAAAACTAATCAAAACCCTACATAACGGCTGATTGACTCTCTGTCTATGCTATATTTGTTTATATTTTAGCAAGTTGGCATCCTTAAAAGCATGCCAAATTAGCATTCCCTTTTTGCTGCATCACTGCATTACTTAATATTGAAGAAAACATTATCTATCTACTATTCTAAGGAAGCTCTGCTTTGAATGTATGAGCAGATTTGCAGTTTATCTGTGATAGATATGAGAGGCAATTATATCCAAGTCACACCAAATCTAAAAATATGCACATAATTTCTGTGTGTGTTCAGATTAGTTGTGACTCAGAGCAGTTATTTAAGAAGGACTGCAAGTTCTAACACACAATGCTAATGGTTGTAAAGTACCATAATTGCCTCCAAGAGTCCAAGTGTTACAGCCACTGCTGCGGTGGCAAAAGCTGACCATGGTGCTGAGCGTGCCAAATCAGAAAGGTTGCGTACACGTTTTCACGCGAATACTATTGTATTTTGTCTATATGAACTGTGTCACAGCCACTTAAAAACTTGATGACTAAGATAAATTTGCAGGCCAGGCAATAACTAAGCTCCTGATGTTTTTCGAACACCCACATACACCTGTGGCTTAATCTGACACTATTTGCCTCTTATCTTCTCCACAGTGCCTCTATTTAAACTCTTGGCCTCCTCACATTTTTACCATGTGAAATACTGAACATAAACATGAACACTCAAGATGCACCTGCTCTTTACTTTGAGTGTTTTTCTATTTGTACTGGATGCAGGGAGTCACTGTGATACAAGAGAACAGATGTTTTCAAGCACACATAATTACGCAAACATTTGATTTTTAATGTGTCTTTATTTATTGCCCACAATGCTGTGCAAATATTTGTACACAATGTTTTTAAAAAAGATCTGGCACCCTAGAAGACAGTTCCTGGTAAAACAGTTTCTGGTATCTCATTATAAGTTTTCACTCCTTTTAGGAGACAGAGTCTGACGGGAGATGCTGCCAAGTATCACAATATCTCTGCATCGAGCTACAATTTGGACTAAGACCAAAAAATGTACAGGCGCTGTCCATGATGTCGGCAGGAGAGACTCGAAGGAGTGCCTCGGACAACGGCAGTATGCAAGACAAAACTGTCTACAATAATCTGAGACTGTGAATGTACACACACACACACACCTTTATTTAACTCTGATGCAGTGAGTAGCTTCTCTTTTCTTAAACACAACTTAAAACTTAAAAACAACTTTTTTCTTTTCCTGTGGTCGTGAAGAAGATGTGGATCTGGGTCAAATTATTGACATGAATCAAGTCACGAAAACACCTAAGGAAACTGATGAAACGACTAAAACTGGGTTAAGAACTGTTCAATGGAAGGAGGTCATGTGGTCTGATGAGTCCAGATTTACCCTGTTCCAGAGTGATGGGAGCATCAGGGTAAGAAGAAAGGTGGATGAAGTGTTGCACCCATCATGTCTAATGCCTACTGTACAAGCCTGTGGGGGCAGTGCTATGATCTGGGGTTGCTACAGTTGGTCAGGTCTAGGTTCAGCAACGTTATGTGTCTAAAGAATGAGGTCAGCTGACTACCTGAATATACTGAATGACCAGGTTATTAATCAATTGATTTATTCTTCCAAGATGACAATGCCAGAATTCATTGGGCTCAAACTGTGAAAGAGCGGTTCAGGGAGCATGACACGTCATTTTTAGCCATGGATTGGCCACCACAGAGTCCAGACCTTAACCCCATAGAGAATCTTTGGGATGTGTTATAGAGGACTTTTACTGTGCAGCGAGATCTTGGCAAGAAATGTATGAAACTCTGGAAGGGAATGTTGTGACATTGCAGAAGCTTATTGAAACGATGCCACAGTGGATGTGTGCTATAATCAAAGCTAAAACTGGTCCAAGCAAATATTAGAGTGTGTGACTTTATATACATACACAAAAGTATATATAAACATACTGCATGTAATAGTATTAGTATTAGTAGTAGACTTACTAGTCAATATACTGTACCACTCAATGTTCCCAACAGCTGATTTTTAAATTACATTATTAGGCAGCTTGATGCACACAGATTTAAGATTTAGCTTGAATAATACCTTCTCTGGATGTGTTATGTGTCTAACACGACTGCCGCTGTGGGAAATCTGGAGATTTACATGAGTCACGTTTTTTTGTTGTCTTTTTTTAACACGAGAAAAATAAAGACTTAAGAATTGGCCGTATTCTTTTGCTTGTGCAGTGATCACCAAAGTGGAAAATGGCTGTTGTTGCCAGCAATAACCAGTGTACTCCTGAGAATTGAGGTTTGCCTGGGGGAGAACCTGCAGGGCCTCTACAGCGACTCACACATCCTGATTCACTCCGTAGCCCTGCATCAACACACCAAGGTCTAATCTGTGCTGCCTCTGGATACACAGCGTGGAGGAACAGGCGTCTGCAGGTTTCTACTGGGACCAGAAAAATGAAGTAAAGGATTTCAAGTTGTTTTTAAGGTATAAAAACGCTTAAAAGTTGTGCTCATCTGTCAGGTGTAATGAGTAAAAACAAGTCTATTGTGCTTGTAAAATATCTATTGGTTAATTCCTAAAAACATTTAGGCATTTCTATGCACATCACAAAGACACCTGGGGAAAGGGAGGATATTAGAGAAAGCTTATGAAAGCAGTGAATCACAGAGTCCTGCTGAGGACGCCTGACGCCAGTGTTGTATGTATAATGGAGGATAAATGGATCCATGTCAGCATGACACTTAAGCAACCTCTAAACTGTTTATACAACATGTGAAATTAGTGGTGAGCAATCTTTTTCTGTTTGGATGAAACATTCATGACTCCGACCCAATTATTGCTCAAATAAGGGCATGTTCGCAAAGTACTGATGTTTGAAGGTTTAACTTATCCTTGTACATTTCTCCCTCTAGCCGCTGATAGTGTATTCAAACCAAACGACACAAGTGGTTAAAAAAAGGTAAAGTCATTCCATATTTTATATTCAAAAGCATCCTTTGAACATTTAGAGGCTTAGTCTAGTGAAAGACTAATGAATGATGTCAATGAGCTCGGCTGTATTTCATCTGTTTTTGTGTAAAGTACAGCTAAATAAGATTTGTTTCAACTGGTTTGAATTTTCTGTATATATAAAAAACTATTGAGCATATCAAAATGCTCGCTGTTGCTTAAATTGGAATAAAAGAAGACGAGAAGACAAATTTGTAACTACAAACATGTTTTCATTCCCTTAAGGTAGGTTCGAAAGATCAGTCATTGTATAAGCCAAAACTGCATTTTTGGCAAAACTTAAACTCCTTTGAAAAAACTACTGCTGTAAAATTATATTTAACAAACCAATTTATTTTGTTGCTGCTCTTCTGTCTGGAGTAATTGTGCTAAATGGAAACATATTGTATTTACTGTGGGTGAAGCAACATAGTCTGAACTAAGAAGAAATCTCACCGTTTCTACTTCCTTATGGTTTATCTGTGATAAAACAGTGCTGTAGGGTTTAAAACAGCTTTTCTCCAACAACATTTCAGACACAATTTTCTCAGTTCTGCTGCTTTTCATCTATTTTTACTATGCAAAAGCCTTAATGACGGTCCCCTGGTGAAGCAAATCCTTATATAGCCCAGTGTGTTCAAAAATAGCAAATGCTGAAATTTCAAGACAAAGTAATTTGTAATTTTAAATCTAAATGTATTGCTTTTATTTGTTTTATCCACTTTAACTGTTTTAACTGTCTATTTCTGTCTTTACCCAGTCAATGTTTTATTCTAATTGTTTGTTTTTACACTAACACCTTTACCACTTATTTGAACTCTGTTCTTTCAGTCGCTATTGTGATCAACCGAACTACATTAGGATTAATGTTAATTTAACAGTAGTGGAACTGTTGGTATTATTTGTTTTGCAACTAGACGTTAAAGCACTGACATGTTAAAAAACATAATAGCATCCCAGCATGTGCTTCAAGTAGTAAGACAGTGGCCTGATATTTGGCTTACATTAGCCGTACTGCAGGGAATTAAAAATAAGAATAATAATGGAGGTTAAGCTCAGAAACTGGATCTTCCTTTAAACCCTTGGCATCTCCACACAAGTGCTCAGTTTGTGTTTCATGTTGTATAGATTGCACTGTAACTACCGACAGCCTGAAACCTGACCTTCTGTTTGTTTGACCCCAGTCACTGCTCATAGTGACCGATTCGGTCTATGAGCACTGGCAACGCTCCCTCTGAGATGTGGAATGAAGGTGCTTTTAGGTCAAGCCTGTTGAAACTTCTCCTTCTGTGGTGTTGGTCTCCTGACTTAAAAGTTTCTTTGGGATTCTCTTTGTTATTAATAACTACCCACGTGACAGGTTTGATCCAAAAGTCTGCTCTCATTAGAACGAAACAACATGTTCCCATCCGTAATAAATAAGAGATATTCTACTGCTGTTTGTGCCATTATTCAGCTATTAAAATACCCACAATCACAAAATACAGTGTACACGTCCAAATCCCGCAGTGGCTTAGCCATGATTTAAGCTGTCCTGGAAGCAGCCCAACCACTCTCACAGTGACGCATAAAGAGCTTAGCACGGGAGGGGATGGATGTGTTTCCCCCCAGCCTTTCATTCTCCGTCTCAGCTGGAATGCTAGGTTGCAATGTAGTTGCCTCTGAATGTTGGAAACAAGAGAAAAGAACTTACCAATACAAAATATATATATTTATTTCTGTCAAGACCAAAAAAAAAAACCCTTATGTCTATCAAAAAAAAAAATCTTAAAGGCATTTGATTGGAGTACAAGTGATGACTCACCTCTTTGGCAGCTCCTCAGGGAGGAGAGGATCTCACTGAAAGACAGAAACTCTGCCCTGCACCAGCAATGGAAATAGAAATTTCTCATGTGTTAAAATGTAAATTAAGTTGTGTATCTGGGAAGGTGGATATAGTGCAACTGCAGCAGCTGCATGCACACGTAAGGGTCGAGGGGATGAAGGATACATGAGATATGTCCTAAGCACATAATACAAGGAATGAACTTAAAGCAAATTTGCAAAGTTATAACCTATTGTGTGACCAGTTTTTAGCAAGATAGCCCCCATCTCTAAGTGGCTATTAATTAATTTAACTTGCAAAAGAAACGCTTATTTGAAATAAAGTACCAGCTGCAAAAATTAGGATTTAGCTCTTTTTTACCTCCTTTGTGACTGTCTTTCCTGAGAGGAAAGGGAAGGCTGTCATGAGTTTTGAGGACAATGTGAGCTTTAATACAGCAGCGTTCGCCAGGTCATCATGTAGCCATTGATTTTTAATGAAAACCGGAGAGCCAAATTCGTGACGGTTGAGGATTTCTTATAATACTGGCTCATCAATTGGATTTTGGGAGATGGGAAAGAATATAATCACAAACCTCTCCTCCACTTTTTTTTTTTTTTTTTTTGCTCTCTGAATTGGATGCTCTTTCACCAAACTAATTATACTCCACCAACTGTTTGTGCCAAATGAGACCCTGCTGAAAATGTGGCCGCCAAACACAGAAATTAGAAATGCCAGCTCCCTCCGGCCTCTGTGGGGGAAGGTAATTATCACACCTGATATTTGTTGCTGTCCAAAACTAATGGTGCGATTACAGCAAGAATTTGGCCCAATGAGCGCAGAGAGTTAAGGATCAAGCACCCCTCGGTTGTTGACTCTGCAGGCACAGATGGCCACAGGTCAAGACAACCTCAAATAAATGTGTCAAAGCAACACTATGACTTGTCAGTGTGCTGCACTGAGGCCAAATGTTGATGAGTTTATGCGTCTAGACGGTGGTAGCCAACACTGGTCCTAGAGAGACACTGCTCTAACCATCTCGGGCCTCACTGTTGATCACCTGGAACAGGCGTGTTCAGCCAATCAGAATCTTTAAGTGCATAGGCTGTTAGAAAACAAGAAGGGTCGTGGCTCTCTAGGACCAGGACTGCCTACCCCTGGTCCAGACAGACTCCAGCTACTCAAGACACCATACATATTAAAGCAGCAAAAAGAACATCCTCCTCCTTAAATTCACAAGTCAGAGTAAAATCCAAAGAACCTGTTGCACTACAAATTACCTGTGTTGGTGACTCTGAGGCTGCAGAACATTAGCAGGCTAATATTTGCTAATCAGCACTATTTTCCAATTACACTTTTCTTGTGTTTCTAAGATAAAAACTGACACTGTGGGTAATAAAATGTGCTTTGGTTTGAGTGGAGACAATAAAAGCAACAAAATAACTTTGGTCTCGCACGGCATTGTTTCCTTCTGGAAGGCCCTGACTAAAACAGGCCTGGCAGCTGCTGTCACCCGAAAATAGAGGCAGACTTGGAGGCAGGCGGAGAGCTGAGTGACACCGCTACGGTGTTCACTCAGTTGCAGTGAAAGTCACACACAATCCCGCTGGTACCAGAGTCCACAGGTGGTAAACAGCCTCTGCTACAAGGCCACAGGCACGTTAGTATATCTGTTACAGTAATATATAGCTGATGCCTAATGCGAAGTCAAAAGTCAACTGGGAATGTCAAGAAAAGGACATGTAGGGCAAAGGCTGAGCCTTTTCACGCCGAGTCGATTGATATAGAAAACGTCAGAACAAAGCAACACTAAATTCAACTAAATTCACAATGACTTACATCACTTCTGAATGGCACTTCTGCTGCTGCAATGCCGTAATCACCTCCAAAACAAGACAGCAAGGCCCCCAAAAAAGTATCTAGCGTTTTTCTCACTTTGCCTTTTTCCCACTCTTCTCAGACATAAAGCTGTTTCATGCAGTGATACAATTGCTGCTGCTCACTAAGATGCTCAAAGGAGGAGGCGGAAATGAATTTGTCCAACTGATGAAAATGCCCTTCTGGCCCACCTATAAACTAATTCAGAGCCCAGTTTCCCCTTGCAGCTGCTCTTGGGCAACATCAAATCTAGACAACAGCAGTCACGCCAGAAGATGCCTCAGTCATCTGATCATCCAATGGAACTTCCTCTAGACATAGACACTGGTAATCCTAGATGGGCTGGTCTTAATGAACTCAAGATGAATTCATTTGGACACTATGTAACCTATAAAGGCTCGGGATATGGCAAAATTATACCCTCCTACTTGCGTTACCCCTGATCTGATCAAGAACTCCATCTGTTGCATGTGCACTCACTTCAAAGCAATTCACAATGTTGTCTTTCCTGTAGTCGTCTGCACACCTGTCAAGATGCTGCAAGCTGCCAAAATTATTGGATGCAACAGACACAGTTTGATGATCCAACAATAATATACTGTATTTACTACAACTCAGTCAAGCAGAGCACAGACTTATTTTCATTTCATTTTTGCTGTTTCTTTTTCCTTTTTCTAATTTTCACAAAATGTCCATTAAAACTAAAATCATAATTTGAAAGTCTTCTGTCCGGCTCTTGCCGCAGCTCCTATTAACTCACGCATGGCTTTCCTTTATGCAAACCGTCAACTGTTGTGAACATTGGGCCTCATTCACAAAGCTTTTCTTTTTAAAAAGAAATTAATTCTTACATCTCAAAAAGATTCAGAATTTTACCAATGTCTTAAGTAAGAACAAAATCTACGCACACCCTGGACCACCCTTAAGCACATTTCCTTCACTAACACTTATAATTAACATTGCAGGACATCACCAAGTAATGTGAAGTTCCATTCTTCCTCAGTCACCACCATGGCGTCCTGACAGCAGACTCGATCAGATAACTCAGTTTCATCAGTTTTGTGTGTGTGTTATTTTATATCCACTACTTTACCTGCTAAATATGAGGATTAATTACTGTTCACTTTGTGCAACCCCTGTGTGTATGTGGTCCTGCACATTCATGCCCTTTAATGGGCACTGGTGGGGTGTTTACCTATTATATCAGCAGTTCAATCAGCAGTTTAAGAACATATCATACTGTAAATCCAAATATAAAATCCAAAAGTACAAATTTATAAAAAACATTACACATGAATCTAAAAGAACAACAAAATTCTTATTATCAATACATCTTAGTTTCAGAAGGTCATATCAACAGCTAAAGTCAGCTGAGGCCCTCAAATGAAGTTAACATAGAGGAAAACTAGCCTGAAGTTAACCTACAATGCTAAACAATCAGAGACAGTTTATCCAAGTCTGTCTTTAATACTGCTGACTCTGTTTGACCCGAGACTGTGATTGGGGTTAGGGGGCAAAGACTGCAAACTGAGTAATGCCTGAGGGCAGCACTGGGCTTCCATTAATAGAAAACCTCTCTCTGGCCAGAATAATAGCTTTGTGACATCCCAGCCCCACTGTGGACATCAAGCACCAAGCACACATGGACTAAATGTCACTCAGCAAGGGCCCATCATTTAGGAGAAATCACAATTTCTCACAGAATACACTAACCGGAGACTCATTCGATCACACACTCCCTATTTTTTAATTTCTTGACAATTACACTCTCGAGGGAAGTCAACAGGAAATATATGCATGACATTACAGGAAACCTGCTGGGTTTTTTGCCACAGGTAGATGCTGTAACCACCTGTTCATCCCCCCAAAGAAAGCTTTGTTTGTTTTGATGTAAGCAAACAGTAACATGATGACATTTGTGATGAATAGGGAAGGTGGTCTTGTATCATACAAAAGTGACTCGGGGGGAGGGAAAATGCAATAATGCATAAACTGACAGATGGCATCCTTCTGTGTCCCCAATCTGGGGGAGACTGTCCTTACATACAGCATGCTGCTGGCTTGAAATGAGAAAAGTAAACACAAGGCCTTGCCTCTACTGTTTTAAGTGCATGGGGAGTAGATCTACAGCTGATCAACTTTAACAGAATGAAAGGTCATCAGGAAGTGTCTTCCTCACTAATCAAATAGCCCTAAGAGTGAGATTTGATCTCTAACAATCTGCTGAGATGCAAGTCCAGCCAGGCAAATGAACATTGGGCCTCTGGGCCTTCCACAGGGCAGCCTGCACCTGTTTATCACTCAACATCCAGCATCAGAGGTAAACATTCAGCTCAGTGTGCAGCAAGGATCACTGTGCATCACATTTGGTTGAAGGTTTGTTGAGGTTGAAATGCCAGATGATGGCATGGGAGACGTATTAAAGTCCTGTAAAATGTATAAACAGGACTCTGACTGAGAAAAGATCACGTTAGTCAGAGAACTGAGAGTCTGAGCTGAACATTAACCAGATTCTTTGACTTTTTTTCAAGGTTCAAGTGTCTTACAACAGTTTTTTTTGTGTTGTCACTTGTTTTTATAGGTTTGATTACATGCCTTATTTATTGCCTTCTTCTTCTCTTGTTTTTTCTCCTGAACATACAACAGTTATATGAGTAATTGACTCTGCAGAGACAACAATGTCTCTGAGATCCTTAAGCCCACATCAAAATTGCAAAATACTGCAGCCATCATGCAGCTGAGCCTCCTTTTGCATAATCACTTGTTTACAAAATGTATTCTGTTCTTGTCTTTATCCACATATCTGCTGAATATGTTTAACTGGTATAACCGATTAGAGGACCCATATATACTACTGGTATCATGGAGTAGAACTATAGTTTCCATTGGTTTGGAAAGACAAACAAAAACAAAAAAAAAAAAACAGACCCATCTATTACTGAAATGTAATTAATTAAGTATCCTTAAAAAATCCTGCGTCAGAATATTTAAACAGTGAAGGGGCTGCTTGCAAAAACTACATTTTAAAGAGAAAACAATGTGGGTGAAGAATTGCAGCTCACCCCTACTCACACAGACACACATGCATCAAATAAAACAAACAAAAAAAAACACAAACACAACACTGTCATTAAGCCACACTCTTTCTCTTCAGTAACATTTCCTCTCAGATGGCCTGGAAATAGGCTTTAATATGTCCCCCAAACAGGCTTGACATAAAAAAAAACACACATCTGCTGTGTTTAGGTAAGCTGCAGTTGCCATGGTTACAGACGAGCACTCACTAAACAGTTGTGTGTCAATCCATCACTAAGACAGAGCACTTGAGCTGTGCACACACACACACACACACACACACACACACACACACACACACACACACACACACACACACACACACACACACACACACACACACACACACACACAAATGGGTTGAGGGGAGCATAGATGGTTCAAAGTGAAAAACAAGGAAACAGGATGGCAGTCGAGCTGATGTCACGCTTCTGTTGGCAATATGTTGCTGTCACCATTAAACGTCAGTAGAGTCTGTGCTCAAGAAAAATGAATAGAAGATGCCGTAGGGACAACCTGAGTTAAGCCTGAGTCATTAGAGTTTCATATGACATTTGGAGGAAGATGAGGAAAATGTGCTGTTTTTAGCTCAAACTTACAGCGAAAGAAAATAAATAAATAAAAATCCAGAAGCTTCCAGATACACATCACCTCAGAACAACAACTAATGCTTTGCTTCGTGAGCACTTTAAATGACAGCAAACACTAAAAGCAAGGATATTGTTGGGATTTTCAGGCACATTTTATGACTATATTACTGGGCATAAAGCATTTGTCACAGTGGGATACCAGATATCTTTTTAAATACATTTTTGTTTATAGCAAATAGAGATATCTTTCACAGTTTTTAAATGTAGCCATCACAATAAAGATGTATATTTATCTTATCATTCAATGTGCCAACAGGGTCAGTAGCTATTGCTTCCCTTTTTTTTTTTTTAGCACAAATATGACCTAAGTGGCTCATAATATTCCACATCAAACCATGATGTTTGCATGTGGCTGCCCATCCAGCATTTTTTGATTAACAACCTCCACACGCTGAGCCAACAGTAAATGCTGCACTACATTTAGGCGGGTGGGTGGGTGCAAGTGGGATCGAGCCCCGAGCACTGCGGCAAGCCTTGGCATGGTGCTCCCACTAATACAATTTCATTTCATCACTCCTCAGACCTACTGCTTGCATTGCCAAACACCTATAGCCAAATCAAACACGCCAAATTACAATAAAACTGCCTTTAGACTAAACGCTTTCTCACATAGATCCTGTCGCTTCTTTCTTTTTCCCTATTATATAAAGATATATAATAAAAAGAAGCAGGTGTTCTCCACATGACACTGTCAACAGACCAATGCAGTTGGTTAACTGCACACAATATGTCCCTTTCTCCCTTCGTGCTCCCATCTGAATCTGTTTCTCTATGTGTTTTATCCTTGTGAGGTTTATGATCTTATTACACCCAATAAATCTCCTTTTTGTTGAACTGGTTTTGTTTTATGGGTCTACCTTCCTATATGAGAGATAAGCTTACAAGATACACGCCTCAAAAAAGTACATTTATACATCAAAAAAGCAGAAATCAATTCAAAGAACATTCATGGGCTTGTCCTATGATAACATACTGTATATATTTTTTACAAAACCCCCAGAGAGATAAATACACTCTGAGGGAGTTCAACCTGAGTGTCTAGTTGTCAAGACAAAGTCTGGGGGTGATCGTGACTGAGTGTCATGCTTCATCTCACCAACGGCCTGCTACGTGTATGCTAAAGTAGCTTGAGATGTCAGTCAGGGATAAAAACGAAGGATGATGACTGAGTGTGAACTCACCAGGACTCTTCCTGTCAGTGTCTGAGCAGATATCATGACTCCGGCCCAGTCTTTGACTGAGGTCATCCAGCCCACCTCGCTTGCTGCCCCATCGTCCTTGTCGGCACGTTTGATGCCATCGCCTGTGGTGATCCGGTGGACCTCCTGAAGGAAAGCAATACATAAATCAGGCACTTATTCAGAGTTAAAAATAAGTAAATTATGTATTCAAAAACTTTGAGCACAAGAAAAATAACAGTTCTTACATGACCACTGATTGTTACCATACAGTAGATTGACCCACTGTGGCTTTATGATAAAGGAATTTCCCTAGGAACAGTACATGAGGAGACTATCAAATCAAGCACTAGAAAAGAAAACTGTGTATTGCAGTTTGAGCGTTAGCAATACTGCAATACACACACAACACTGAGACCAATAGAGCCTCATTTTCACGTTAGTGTTCTGGTTAAGGTTTTGTCAAATTCTCCTACTGTCCAGAGAGACAGAATATTTATTTATTTTAATATCAATGTGTGACGAGTTTGAAATTTCCACAGCTACCTAGTGTTAGGTGGGAGTGAAAGCAGGGTGGGGCCCATGTCAGAGACATATGCATCATGTCAGCCAGCTTTGAGACTTAAAGACTCTTGTCCTATGATCATGGTTCATCTTTAGCCTTGTTGATTTTACTGCTGACTGCTGCAAGCTGCAAAAGAAGGTCCTAAACACTACAGGAAGCAGAAAATACTGCTACTGTAAGTTACATTTCAAATTATTGATGTGTATTTTATCCAGTCTTAATGAAAAGCACTGATGAGATCAGCTTTAAGTTGGCATACAGGAGTGCCATGTACAGAAATCCAAACTTTGTTAGTGGAAAGTCCCACCTATGATTGATGTTCGGTGCAAAAACAAACTCAATACCAAAAATCACCACCTAAAAACACAAAGATAAATCCTTCTTAATATAGTGACCAGGCTCAAGCCTTCCCAAATAAACCCACACACATGCACGCACACATGCAGTGAGCATACAGAGCGAGAGCAGCGAAGAGACTCCAGGAGTGTATCCATGGCAGCCACCGAGCTCCTGGTGTTTCTGCTCCACTGAGTGGGCTGCCTGCCTGCCTGCCTGCCTGCCTGTCTCTCTGCCTGTCTTTCTGCCTGTCTGTCTGCCTGCCAGGACTGGCATGATTCACAGAGCAGGAAATCGAGACAGGATACAGAGGTTAGCCATGCTCCCTGATGTAACACCCCAAAGCCTTGAGGCTAACATGACTTGGACTCTTACCCTGTGACATCCTATTCCTCCTCTACCTTAATGGTGTCACACATCACTCTCTCCTCTAGCTCTGCTCATAAGATGGACTTTACTATACAAACTGTATTAACAAACTGTTTTCAACTGTATCCATTAATATGTGGGGCACGTGCGCTCTCACACAGCAGCCTTTTTCGCTGCGTTTACAGCCACATGTCACATTCTCCAAATGCAGAGTGGACTATTGCTCATTCGCCGCCAGCTTCAAAGAACTCCTGGCGTGCAACTGTGCAACATGTGTTGAGCTTTCACGCCACTGTAAATCATCATTAGATGCAAGGGAGTGCAGAACTACTGTTAAATAGGAATGGATAATGGATAGGAATTAATAAATGAATCAATCAATCATTTATGTCAGCAGCATACAACTAAAGGCTACAGAGTCCATCCTCAGCAACCGTTGCCACCCTGTTGCAGACATCGCACCTCTCCCAGTAGTTCAAGGATTCCCCTGCATATTAATAGGGGCTCCCCAATACCCCGATCAATATACAATTTATGTATAATATCCCACTGTTCTTGTCATAAGAGGACTCCCTTGTCATTGTACATGTCTTTACATTGAGAAAGTAACACTATACGTCTACAGAAGGAACAGCGCGAGCGGTTTGTCAGCAGCAGCAGCAGCAGCAGCTTTCATGCACTGTGCATGTGTGATGTTGAGGGACGGTATAGAGTGTAGCTCATCGGTGTCAACACCCCCACCTTACCCCACTGACTGAAGCAACACCTCACTGAAATGATTTTCTACAGGGTGGGATGTCTGCTGCTGAGCTCTTATCACATTACTAATCTAACAAAACATTTTTTTCATTTTCATAATTAACACAAAAACAAGTAAATCACAACCTTATGAGTCTATGTGAAGCAGTACATTTTGTGAATATTACACATTATACCTATATTACTGTCAAATCAAGTATCAAAGACAAATATTTTGGTCCAATCATGAAAAAGAGGTGACATGACTAAAAGTTAAGCTAGCAACATGGAAAATAACCTCGATATGGGGAACATTGTGGTTATCCAGTCCAGTATTATCAAGTATTGGGATGGTAATGTCATAAACAAAACACAAACAAATCCAAACTGTTTTCAGATAGACATTAGCAGTACATTACACATTACACATCACATAAGTATTACACTTGTGATAATCTTCACAAACTCAAAATGTTTGTCATTTAGAATAATATGTTATGCACTGAATATCTAATAATTGTTAATGAATGGTGGTAGATTAAATTGTACGATATCTCCCCAAGGGAAATTGTGAAGAAAAAGTGATCTCTGAGTTTCAGAAAATAAATAATAAACTTGTATAAAATGAGTTACTCTACACATAAAAAACAGCTTTTGCCCACCCACGGATTTCAACTACTCAAACTCCATCATTAGCACTAAATAGCAGGCTGCAGGAAGAAACTCAGTCAAGCAGCCCTAATGAATAATAACATCTGCTTCTTGAAATATTAGGAATGACCAGTAACTGTTGAACGAGTGAGTTAATGAAAAGAGTTTCTAAAATGATTTGAGATATTTTGTTATTCTAAGAAAATTCAGTGTCTCTACTCAGATTTCTGTTGCGGTTCAATCTTTCTCCTGATCTTAGTGGTGAGATCATCGGAGATGGCAGAAAACACTGTAAAAACATTTTGAGGTGGAAAAGCTTGTCTTAAATTTGTTTTTCCATACCTTTTTTAAAAGTAAAAACAGCTTTTGCCCACCCACACACACCACAGATTTCAACTATTGAACCTCCGTCATTATTACTAAATAGCTGGCTGCATGAATAAATTCAATCATGTTCACAGCCATTAGTCAGAGCCAGGCACAGCACCAGCAGCCCATGCTACGCTTCCTACAGCCTGTCCAGAGCCCTGCAGCACTAACCTGATAACACCGCAATAACACGTCCAGGTCACTTAGAGGCTTATGCAGCCAATAAGATACTGAAGAGAAAATGTTACGGTACCGCAGCAACAGGTATGAGCTGTTTGCAGTGATTTCTATAATGTATAAGTAGCATGTAGTTATATTGTAGCATGTATTATATAATAAATACTGCACTGAGACCCATTCTACAAAGGGCTTCCAAGGTCATATGATGTATATATATATAAATATTGAGAAAAATTCTACTTTTGAATCCCCATTTAGGAGAGTAGGCTCTCAGCGTGAGTTAGGCACTGAAGGAAAGATGAACACACTTGCCTTGTCACTCAGCAGCTTGTTGAATGAAGGTTAAACTGTTCAGCTACATAGAGCTATAGGCCTCTAGTTTTATGGCAGCAAACTGGAAATAACAGTGAAGAATACTGTGTCTCCTCCATGGTCGGAAGCGCCTCCGGTTCAAAAGCTGTTCGACCATCTGACAAGCACTGTAAACTAACACCATACGAAAACATTACACAGAAGCTACAGTATAACAACAGAAGATGTTTAAGCTACCTACATAAATCATTCTATATATCTATATATCTATATCTATATCTATATATATAAATATATATATATCTATATCTATATCTATATCTATATATATATATATATATATCTATATATATATATATATCTATATATATATCTATATCTATATATATATATATATTTACATATATATTTTTAAAGTCAATGAAGGAATATTTAAATGGTCTTTTGTGTTGTCTGGCTTTCGTGAGGTTCAACAATCATGTCAGCATCAGCTGTGCTGTTTGTATAATTGGAAATGTTAACATGGTAACACGCTAAACTAATCTGACAAACATGAACTTGCTAAACACCAGCAATTTAGCATATTAGCGTGTTTATGTTACATAATTTAGTCTTACAAGTTACATAATTTAGCTGGAAGCACTGCTGTCTTTAATAACTTCACAGAGCCACAAGCGCGGCTGCAGAATGTGAGTCTCGTTTAAATCCTTCAGCTAATAAATAATAACACCTGCAGCCTTTATGAAATTTTATGAATGATTAGTAACAAGTGAATTATGGGTTGAATGATTCAGTTAAGGAAATTATATTCTAAAATGCTTTAGTTAAGATTTTTTAGTTGTTCTAAGAAAAGCGTTTCTACACAGATTTCTGTTATAAATATTTTTATGTCTGCAGGCTGCTGATCTTAGAAGTGAATACAGAAAAACATTGTTGATATCTGTGATGTTCTAATTCTCATTAAACATATATTAAAAATAATATTTGTCTATTTTAGTAGTAGCAACCACAATAACTTTACATACACTCATCTTCCTATGAATTCAGATTTTAAGTTTTGACTTACACTTGAGACTTAAAATAATAACCAAAGTCCTGACAGAACACCAGCATTGTAAAATGGGGGAAAAGATTTTTAAAGATCAGGGTATTTAACATGCGGGGGAGTCAGATGAAAGACAACATCTAATTGCATGTGTTTTTGGAGCTTTATCAGTACTGTTAACAAGGGTAAAACCCTCTACTCCTTCAATTAAGGCCTGTTTTTAATCTCTCCCGAAACTGTCCCAACTCAAAGAGAGTACAAAACCAAAGGTAAAAATTCGAAAAAGGGGTTTAATTTAATAATAGCTGGTTCAGTTACATTTAATTTGGGACTAAGGTCTAAAACTGCCTTATGTGATGTGATGTTACTTTCTGTAGCACTGGTACATTTACTACACTACACCTGTTTACAATTGCAAGAGCTCACTGACCTTAATTTGTTGTGAAGTGCTCCTAGCAATCTCCAATTTGTGATTTTATCCAGCAACATACTGTATATACCAAGTATGACACCATTTGTCGTTTATATGAAGTTTGTCTAATGAAGGTCTGAGGATTGAAACAAAATTCTGTATTAAATTGAAATTGAGTGATAAACAATGAATATTAAATCCTTATTTTAATGAATGAAGTGACGAAGGTTATGTTCAGGAAAGTGATAGGCGTTAAGCAGGCTTAATTGGCATCACGCCGTTATCCTCCAGCACAGTCTAAAAATGTATGCTGTGAACACATTGGCTGTGAGAGTTTAATGCCAGTAAGGACAGAGGTCAAAGATTAATTGTGCTTGATTCATGAGATGCCTCTGTACTATAATTTTTCAAAAGGGTCAGACAGCTGATTTCATCATAAGGTCACATGCAGGAAGATACTGTCAGGGTCACGATGAAGAGCAGCATTTTTTGGCATTTATATCTTTAAATCCTTCAAGCATGTTAAAAACAATTCAGTTATAATTAGTTGATGTGTGTCTACATTTGTAAAGGTTCTTTTAGTTAGCTCCCTGCATGTCATAAAGGCTAAACAATCTTCATTAATTCAACTTTATTTTAATTAAATGGAAAGAAGACAAAAGTAATGCATTTTTAATCACAACAGACACCAGATCAGTACATGTAGCCATTACAGCACATCTCCTCTTTGCTCTTTGTCACTTTGATCAATAGTCTGAGTCTCCAAATTTAGCTTTCACTATCTCACCTAAATGTGGTCCTCCCGACAGCACGGATCATTGATCAACACTGTTACCCTATTCTCATGATCCTCCACGATCATTTCTCAAAGGCTCAGTGCATTAAAATAGAACAGAACATGAGGCTTGTGACACAATTTCTTCAAAAGGGAATCAATTATTGAAACGTATATTAATATAGTTTATATTAATAATAAATCAAGACATTCTCAGAGGAGGAAAAACTTCCTGAAAATTAGCCTGAGTCTCATAGTGATATATGGCCTCTCAGCAGTGTAAAGAAAGACTGTATCTGTATCACATGCTGTATGGCACTATGCCCTGTGTTCTTGCACTCATGAAGAACAGTAGTTATTTGGTTAGTTGCATACATCAAAGGGTGGTAATCTCCAGTCAATGGCTAAATTCAGCTCAGGTGTGAATGACAATGAATGACTCAGCTGTTGATTAACATTATAGCAAACAGTGAAGTGTGTGCAACATGAAAACTACAATAGCACTTAAAAAATTAGCACCAATATTGATTTAGAGCTGTTACAGGTTAAAAAATACATACTATAAAAAACTGTGCATATAATTACACATTAAACATTGTCTACCACACAGCGTCTCTTTGACAGTCAAAAAGCAGCTAGATTCAAGATGACTAACATTTGTGTTAATCTGAGACCTGTTGTGTCCCAGATGGCTCAATGACAGTCAAACTGCAGCATGCTGCTTATATTATGCAACTTGAGCAGCTAATACTTGTTTAACTAATTACACAGCCAATTAGACAAACGTAACAATGTACAGTAATGTCTTCTTTACAAAAGACTGACAGGCTAAATAACAGAGGCAGTCGTGACAAGCTTTATAAAATAAATAAATAATGTCGTCTTCACATGCTTCTTCTAAGTTCACGAGAGTATTAAGTGCGATATCTTCAAGGTCTCCTGGCTTACAGATAAAATTAAATGGACTCAAACCAAATCAGACTGTATTTTTGGTTTTAATTCGAATCATGCAACAAAGAGTGAAGCTGTGTTAAAAACAGTGAACAAAAATAGCAAACTTTCAAAATTAATTATGATAGCTGATGTAGTTGATGCTGTGTTGGATTAACATTCACTCTGCTTGCCTTAATGGCAGTTTGTGTATGTGTGTGTGTGTGTGTGTGTGTGTGTGTGCGCGCAAGAGAGAGACAACGGCAAAGTGCCACTCAGCTATTCCAACTTGCTCACTCGTAATTACCACCGTTCAATCACAAGCACTCGTCTCATAATTACAATTTTTCAGACGGCACTTAAAAAGCACCACGAGAGTGACTCTCCATCTGAATCCTCCAATCGCCACCCAGTCCCCACCCACCTCGAGCACCTGACATATCCAAGAGCTCTGAGTCACTGCCAGAAGATGCACAAGGCACTCTGGCAGCATATAACCTGAAAAGAGCCTAAAACAAGAGCATGCAAACATTAGAACACCTATAAAACCCAGGTTTCTCTAATTAGCACAAAATAAAAACATTCAATAAATATTAATGCTTTAATGTAATTGTAAGCAGATATAAAAATAGAAAATAGTTGACAATGGCCCTTTATGAAAAGGGGATCAACAGAAATTATCCTCTATGAAAAAAAAAAAAAAAAAAGATTCAAAGACATTTAGCTCTAAACCAAAACTATCAGCTTCATCATGGTGTAAACATGAAAAACAGGAGATTAGGTGAAGTTATTATAATATATGCTGTGTATATATTGGCCAAATTTAATGCCAACCCACAGTTGTTCAGTCTGCATTGGCCAAGTTTGCCATCTATTGTCATCAGGTGACGATTCAGGGCCTCTCTGGCCTCCAACAGCTCTCCTGAACGTTTGCTGAATAAAAAAAATGATATCACACTCCTTCAGTGAGACTTGCACACCGAGACTGAAACATAACCGAGGAGCTGCCACAACTCCCGTCATCCTCCCATTGTGAGTGCAGCGCCATTAATGATGAACAGCATTTCTTTCTTCCTCCCAGACAGATAATAGAGATCATTCATCAGAATCCCACAAACAACGAGTTTCATTGATTACATCAGACTAGGATGGCAGAGCCACAGAGATGGAGTCTCAGTCTCAGAGACATGAGAAGTGTCAGAACAGACTGGGGCAGCGAACGCCCCGCAGAGAGGACAAACAAACTGAAAATCAGAAATGGAGGAAACGGATTATCAACCGCCATCTATGAACAATATTCGGAAAGCTCCATGTTTGGGCTGCTAATGACATGCACAGACTGGGAGAGGGTGGGGAGGTGTTCCTCCAACACAACCTGCCACATCTCACAGCCGAGACAACTGCATAACAGAGAGAGATTTACTCTTATGGTGAAATCCTTTGCTTGCTAGTTGCTTAGCAACACAAATACTGATTTATATGGCACATACCGTATGTGCCTGATTCTGCATTTCTGACACTTTGGAGGAAGGTTGATTCCTGCATGGGGGGAAAAAAAAGCGGAATGAGGAGAGGACAGGGCAGGAGTTATGAAATGAATGCCAAGAAAGCAAAACGCAGAGAGGGGAGGATGGGAAGTGAAAAAGATGACCCATCTCTGGCTGACTCCTACAGACTAGCACAACAGGTTGGTGGAGCTCGCTAGCTTCGCTTGACGAGTCTGAGCAAAACACAAAATCTGACTGCTCTCTTGTACTCGCTCTCCTCAACACTGTTCGACTATGGTTTGTGATAGGAACAACCACATCCTGATCTTATTTCACTGATGCTCTATTTTTGTGCATCAATAAATAAAACTGGACTGAAAGCTAATGGATTCCTTTAAATAAGGCAAAAAATATCTCACATTTCTTGGGTCGTGTTTCTCGAATAGACAAATCCTCTCAAAGGTTTACATCACTGTAACTTCAGTATATTTATGCTTTGATTGTTGGTGTTTGGTAGATAAACAAGCAATCTTACTGCCTTTGGTCCTGGAAAATCATGGAAGGTATAAAGATACAAGTGATGAATTATACCGTCTAATTGATCTGCAGTTTGAATACTGATGAAAGCAATCATTAGCTGCAGCCCTAACTGTAAGCAGGTATAGCCAAAGCTTGGAAACGATACAGACATCTTCCTTTAAAAGGTCAGCACCACCCTGCATGCACCCATTGCTATTTCTCTCCCTGCTTATCAGAGATGGATGCTCGTGATTAGGTAAAAAGATTAAATGCTCCACTTCTGGTCCCTTTATCATTTAGTACATCTTTGTACGATGAGTAGTGATAAAACTTTATCATTTACAAAAATGAAAATACAGTTTATCTGACGGTACAGAAATGAACCGTTTCCTGAGGCAGGATTGCGGCTGGCCTCGGGTAGATGGTGTCGTAGCAACTGTGAGGCACAAAATCGAAGGGCAGTCTGCTTTAAATGCAATGAAAATTATTTCTGAGGATCACAATGTGCTATAAGTGTTAACCTCCATCCGGACAATAGATACACACCAAAATGTGAGCGAACTGAACAACTGAGAATGTTTGAACTGTGTAGCAGCAGCAGCAGCTGATGGGCTCTAGAAATGTGCAGCTCACACCTCAGTGTGCAGCTGAGAGCCTAAATAACTGGAACCTACGTTATTTTAAATTCACATTAAGCAGAAACACAGCAGGAATCTCACTTTTAGAAATTGTGATAATTATATTCTGGTACATCTACAGTAGGTCTTAATATCTTAAATCGAGGTTTCTTCCAAATTAGAAAACACATTATCTGAACTCTGGTTAATAAGACACTTAACTAAAAATAAAATTAAATAAAAAATATTTGTTTTCAGCAACACTAATGAAATTCCATCCACCTCTATAACATTTAAGCTAAATAAATCCAAACTATAAAAAATAATCTCTTATTAACGCAATACAAGAAATGGGGAGCAATCAAAACCTTTTTTTTGTATGTGTATCCACTATGATGTCTTTGATTTCAGTTGAGTCTTATGTGAAATGGTGATAAATATGTTAAAATATATAGACTGTTATGTGCATCAAGCTAATAGAACAGAGGGTGGTCGATCAACAAGTGTCAGCTGCTCCTACAACTATAAACCATCCCCAGCACATCATGTCTAGTTAGTGTGGTAGTGAGGGTTTGGTTCATTCTTAGGCTACTGTAAGACAGGAGTTGCAAAGCTCGTTATACAGAGTCACGCACTTGCAGCTGACAGTCATGCTCAGGCCTTAAAACAGATTTCATTAGGAGCCCATTCCACAAATTAAACTGTCTGCAAACACTTCTCACGCCTAGAAGTTCTTTCACTGAGGAGTGGTGCTGTGGCAGAATGAGCAGGTGTACCTTCTTTTTGGCGTTACAGTGGCAGCACACGGTCCACAGGTATTTGAGAGTTCTCCACAGGAGGATTATGAAGAGACCCCCAAAGAAAGTGACCATGGAGGAGGCGAGGAAAGCCCACCACATCCGCTGGCCGTTGCTGTCACAGGGCACGTCTGCTGAGAACGGGATGATCACGTTCATCTTGGATATGTGGATGGACGGATCCGGGTTGAATCTCTCCCGGTTTTTCGGCATTATCGACTTCTGGTAACCTGCCAGCCCCCCCCCCAAAACAATCAACACAACTGGGATTCAGGCGCTTCGGGGAGCTCCGACCAGCGCCCCCTGATGCCCCAGCGGCTCAGCCATGTTAAGTCAGCCACCTTCCGCTCCTCTGCCTTTTCATCTGGCTTCACTTTGCAGGGACGTAAAAGTTGAGACGACGACAGATGAGCCAATGTCAATAAAACTTCCTTTGAAACAAGAGATATCAAGTCGTGCGCCTCACGACGCGCGTCTGTGGCTGGAACGGAGCTTCATGTCTTTGATCTGTGCGTAAAAATGGAAAATTCAAATCACACTTTCTTGCAAACTCCTCAAAAACTAACAATTTCCCCGACAGTCGGACTGATAAAACTGTACAAGTGTTATTTTAAGGCGTGTTGTCCTCGCCAGTCGACGGATTCACTCACTCCTCCACCTTGTTTCACAGCGCAGCTTTCGGCAGATCCGCTACTTGAGCGCCGCACCGCACCGCACCGCACCGCACCGCACGCTGTTGCATGCGCGGAATCCCCCACGGTGAAGGTGTCACTTCATCGAGACCCTCACCGACGTCTCGTTAGGGAAATGGCGGTTCCTTGGGATGAAGAGCGGTCCCAGGGAGTCCTGCTGTCCGGTGCTCGGGCGGCCGCGTCACGTTCATTTGTTGGAAGATGGCATCGCAGATTTACAGGTAGCGGGGGAGGAGCCTTCAATAGCGGGCGTCGATGCTTATCTGTCTGTCTGGTTATTTATAGTGACGGCTTCATCAATTTTTGATTGTAACTTTGTGGTTCCAGCCACCTAAGCCTGAAACTCTTACTTCTGGGGAAACTGTTTTAAACGAGCAACACGCATCTTCTGAATGTTAAACCAATTTCCAACCAGGGGCGTTCAGTGCTGTGTTCACTGGTTTAAGCTCAATTTGTCTTTAATTTGATGTTTGTATATGTTTTTTTAACAAACCCTCCTGAAAATATAAACTTCACACTTAATGATAGCAGCATCTCCAACGTATTTCAAATGTTACTGAAGTTTGGAATAGAAACAATATAATATCTGCAGGAAACTCATTAATCGAGTCAACAAACAGGAGAAAAGCAGCTAGAATAATATGATGTGAAACGTGGAAAAGGGATCTCTTCCCCTGTCTTTGTCACTGTGGGTGTTTAGTCCCTCTAGTGGACAAACAGTGCACTGATGATGGGTCAAACAGCCAGCTGTTAATCATTTCACCAAAAACAAAAGTACAGAAAACACAGACAACTTGCATCTCATTGAGTGTATTCTGTTTTTAATATTTTCTTATAGAAATATTAAGCTTCATTAGGAGAAAACCTGGCCAAAAGTGTTTCATCCAACTTGAAGATGAAATGTTGACGTGATCTACTGATTATTCCAGAGGTGGATGTAAATGCATCAAGTCGACAGCCTACCATGAACCTCAAATAAAATATCCCTTCTTAAAAATGTACCTCACAAAGCAGAGCAGTATTGGCAATACCAGTAGAACACAAACCCGGAGACATGAACATTACTGCATTATGATTTATCAAAGACCTTGTAGTGTTAATAAATTCGAGAATGTTTAATGATGACAAATGTTTAGCTTACGTTAAGCAATATTATTTTAAGGACTGAAATGATGTCAGAGAAAAGAGGGTGCTATGAGACAATAAAATAGAACTGTGGAAGCAAATATGACCCAATTTCTCTTCTATAAATAAGAACCGGAAAATATCAACCTTTGTGATCACTAGACAACTACGTTTGTTTAACAAAGGTTCATAACCAACATTTTTGATTTGATTAGATAAATTAAATGTCAGGAAGATGTATAAATAGAGAAGGGAACATAGAGGTCAATGCTATTTTCACTTCTAGAAAAAGAGTCTTCAGTTCATCGGTGCAGACCTCCTGTGGTCCGACATATTCAAGGTGGGTTTAAAGGAGTGCTAGTAGATATAAAGGGAAAATAAAGCATTCAAGTATTAAATACTAGTGTAAACAAATCTATCTGTGGTACAGTACATCTCTATTGTGGTGGGAATATTACATGATCATCATTTGTGGTGCTAAATTTGTGAAAAAGCATCAACGTTAACCAAGATGTCTGTTAAATGTACCGATTCACTGTATATCCCATAATAAAAAATAAACATCCTCTCTAAGGTTTCCGAGTGACACGAAGTGAGGGCTGACATTTCTACGGTGCTCCATCTGGAATCCACAGTACTTTATTCTGTTCCTGCTCCACAATGGTCATGATCTGAGTGCAAATGTAGGAGACGCTGCCTCCTTGGACAACGCCTGCAACACAGCGAGGGTGGGGGGGGGAAATATTTACATGGGGAGGGTGATGCATATAAACATTCATGGCTATATTAGCGTTTATTTTTATTAAAGATGCATGGTTTCATTTGTATAATATACAGCAGCTCTTAATGCATGCAACTTGTGATCTAATATTTTAATGCTCATAACTAAACCGAACAACCAGTCTAGTATCAACATGTTATAATAATTTCATAGCTTTACACAACAACAGTGTTCTCATGGAAAAACACGACTGTGCAGCCAAATTATTTCAGTTCTAGATATTGGAGATAAACGGATGTATCCGCTCCACTTCATGCCATTTAGCACCCAGCACTCAGATTTATTACAGCTGATAATTATAGTTCTCATCGTCGTGGCTTGGCCAGACACCTCTGTCTATGTTAGAGGGGGATCAGCAGTGGTATGTGCTCATTTCCATAGCCCTTTCCTATAAATCGCCTCCTTTTATAGAGTCATTAATCAGCTGGACAGTTGGGTGTCTCAGACTGGCTGCTGCTCCAGATACCAAAACTTTAACTCTGGTTTGTGAAAGACCACCTAGATACTGTGCTCCAAAAACCTCAGAACCTCCAGTGACTAGACTATATTAAAAGGAACAGAATCTGTTACTATGATTTATTGCACCTATGTTTGCTAAACAGTTTTTTCATTTAATGTTCTCATTATATTATGTATTCTGGCTGTTTTCTGGGTTGAAAGGACCTTTGCTAATCCACATAACCTTTGTAAGATGGAAGGTTCTGCAGAGATAGATGTAAACAGACCCTTCAGAGTAAATAACATGTTGTATTTGACTGAAATTCTGTCTGCTGAGATTTCTGCCACAACCCAAATACAATTCCCAGTTAATCAGCACAGAGCGCGCTCTCTTGTGCACAGTAAAGAGAAAGAGATGACAGAAAGTACTTTGACATCTTCAGTGGTTTCGTTGTACAAAAGAAAGGGGAAATTGCTCCAAGTTGGCTCAACAGGTTGCAACAGTGAATTTGTTTTCTACAGACATTCAACTAACTTGCTAATGTAAAGCAACAGCAGCTGAAGACTGAAGTGAGAGTCCAACATTAGCAGAGTCTGCAGCTGGTGTGTGCCTCTCTAAGCTCCCTCAAGTTTAGAGCTTTCAATCTTACTTAGTCACAACTAACCTAAATTTGTAATGCATGTCTGCTAATGTTTTCAGGTTCGATAAAAGTATTTTATTTGCTAATTTAAATGGATCAGCTCTTTCCCCCGACTAATTGAAGACACTGCTGCTTTTTTTTTTTTTTAAATATTGACAATCACAAAAAACCTGCATTCAGCACCATTGTTTTCAGTGCAGGAAGAAGCATCTGAAATCTACTCAAGATACATTTCGTGTGAATTGTGTCAACTGCACTTTTACTAGATTTGAGGTGATTTAAGGGATTCAACCCTGCAATGTCAAATTATTGGACATTTATTACCTTACTGACTACATTTAAAGTCATGTAGCGGTTTCTATGAATTCACAATAATGTGTGTGTATCCTTGTATCTTTACTACTTTAGTCTGTCACAGTGAAAATAAGTCATTTCCACCCACCTGTGAAGAAGGAGCTGTACTCCTGCTCTATTTTCTGTGCCGCCTCAAACTGCTCCTTGGAATGTTTCTGTGAGAGTTTATCCCGCAGGTACAAAGGGTCCTTCTGCTCTCTGGAGAGACAACATCAGCACTTGTCAGCATCCTAGCATCCTTCTTCATAAGTTCACATGCAGATTCAAAACATGGCACAACAACTCAGTTTGGAAATAGAGCTTGACAGCCTTGCATTTCTTTTAGCATCTGCATCTTTAGATTATACCAATTGTACTCAAGATAATTTAATTGCCCAACAAAAGACCAGGTCCATTAACACATATCGGTGAATTCTGACTTAATTGGATGGAAAGATTTGCACTGCAACAACTGTAAAATTATTTCTGGAAATTTTAACTGAGGCATGATAACCAGCAACTAGATGGAAATATCTTTTTGATAAACCAGTAAAATAAATAAACATACACTCACAGAAATCATATTAAAGCAAAATGAATCAAGACTGCAGAGATCATAAAGGATACCACTATTGGACTGAATGTACCTTCACTACTTAATAGTTGTAAAATCTCCCATTTATTTTATCTAACTGCACAATCCTATTTACGCATTTAATAGATAAACTACAGTGCTTTATGGTGATATCTTGGCTCTTTAACCTGTCCAGCCCACTGGTTCAGTCCAGGTCAGGACACAGTCTTAAATGTGGTTCAGCTTTCATCCACAGGGACCCTGTGACCCTAACCTAGAATCACACTCCCATCTCTCCCTGGCACTCAGTATTCAGTCAACATACTGGTCTGCTGATGCTTCCCAGAGGATAAAAACCCATAAAAAAAGCTTGAGCGTCTGACAGTAGCAGCAGCAGCAGCAGCAGCAGGCACTGGGAAACTGTATTTGTGTTTATGTGGTTGCTGCAGCTTATGGGGGCAGTGTTTTAGCCACCCACGCCACAAAGCGGAGCCACAGGCCCTTTGAGCTCTCCCTGGACAGCTGGCACTCAGCTGATGACAGCAAAGTCTTAGCAGGAATCAATCTCCACAAATGTTTGCCTGCTGCACTGCCTCATAGATTTGTATGCGTGGGTGTATGCGTGTGGCCGAGAAAGATCTGAGTAGGTCTTTATTTGTGTGCATGTTCAAAAAATATACTGAGGATTCAACAGATTTACTTTTCCCATGCGATTATAAATGAAAAAGCAGAGATATTTCTGATATATCACCATCATCCCATCAAAACCCAGGTGGTGGAAGAGAGTAAACTGTGGTTTCTAAACTAATGATGATCAAATCAAGTTGAGCAATTAGTTTTTGTTGTGTCTGCAGGACGAATATGATTATGAATGCAGCAAGGCTTCTGCAATTTCCTGAGTGTCTGTCTTGACAAAGGAGCAATCAAGAATTATAATTCCTTAAAAGAGAACTAGCATCTTTATAAATGATAATTTATTTTTAATCTTAGAAATCAAAATCATAGAAATGTGCAGAGTCATTCTAACCTCATGCTCTTGACAAAAGCATGATCCTGACTGGAAAAAGACAGCATTTATAGCAAATAACCCTCCCAACCTTTTCTTTTGATTGATTTATGTATGAATAAAATACAGTTAAATTAAAAACAGGTCATTACAATAAATAGTTCACTACAGTAAACAGCCTCAAGAATCAGGCAAGGAATCAAAATATAACTGAAACAAACATGTTTAAAGGAATGGGATTACTCACTTTATCTGCTTGGCATTTTTGTAGCGAATGAATATAACGATTGGATAGATGTGAACGCTGTGGAGACGTTCGATGGCATGAGGGGCAATGTCAAGTAAACAGTGACAGTCCTATGAGAGAAAATTACAGCAAAAGACTGTTTGAGAAGTTGGGATGTTTCAAATAGCGTATTATAAAAAAAAGTTACACAACTTGAATTAGTTTGTTATATTTTGCAGTGTTTTTGTGTTAAATATACTTTGATCTAGCTGAACTTGAACGCATTTCTAAAGTCTAATGTTGTAAAAACAGTGGTGGACATACTTGGCAGCTAAAATTACCTTCTCATTTCCGTTTCTTATCCACATATATCACAATGATGGCACCAGTATAATACACAGCGAGATAAAATTACCTTCTCTGTAATCTCTTTTATTGATGCAACAGTTGTCACATCAAAATGGCCACTCCTCCGTTTGTAGTCAATAAAGACACAGTCCTTTACTCCTCGCTCTATTGCTTGCTGAGATGCCTTCATAATCTCTGAAGGTAAAAAAACAAATCAAAACCAAACATTACATTGAGCAGTTCTTAGTAAAACTCCTTTAAATTATGAGATTAGTGAAACAAACCTGATGGACACATCTAAAATCTGTCATCAATAAATAAACTCTAATCACACACTCTCACCAGGCAGACAGCGACAGAACTTAGCAGGAGCCTCCTTCACCAACATGTCCTTACTGGCCTCCACTAATGGACCCAAGATCAGCACTGGTCTGGGGGATGAGCACTCCACTTTCTGAACCCGCTGGTACATCAGGCTGATTCCATCTGAGCAGAAAAGACAGAAACTCAATTCACTCTAAGAAACCATGGAAGTACAGCTGCCCTTTACTAAACATGGTTCTGAACTTCTGTATCCTGGAAAGGGCAGAGTTGAGACGGTATGTTTTTTTCCTTTTATAGCATCACCCGGCTTTATAACCACACTTTGATAACCGAAAGCTCCCTGACACATAGTACATTTGCATTCTACTGTATATCCAGATTTTATATCCTTGTGGCCCTTTGTTTAGGACACCGAGTACACCTTCCTGTAAATAGCTGTACTCAGCAAAGAATTTGCTGTGGTTCAATCTCCATTTTCTTTATCTCATTATGTAGCTTTTCTTTTGCATTTCTGCTAAAGCTGCCCCACTGGTTGTTTTCTCACCTTCTGTGATGGGCAAAGAATCGGTGCTAATGGCATCCAGAGCCATCAGGTCCTTCCCATCCTTGGATCCGCTGCGTTTGTGCTTCAGTCTCCTGCGAAAGAAGGACCTCCGTGCAGCAGCAGACAGAGTCTTATTGGCACTATTCTCGTCTTTCATATCGGCCATGCAGTGTCTTCTGTAGAATTCCTGGTCCATCCTTTCGGAGGTTTATCAACATGTTCACATATATTCAACACTCAAGTTCCATAACATCTAAGCACGATGAATATGAAATGACTTTACCTGTAATATGTAAACAAATAGTATGTACAGCCATGACTTACATGTATTTACTGGGAATCTGCCCCGTCATCAGCCTCTGTGCATTCTCATCAAGTTGCCAGGCCACCCAGTAGCCAAAACAGCCATTTGGTAGTGTGTCTTCAACATAGAGGATGTCATCTTTCTTAAAGCTCAGCTCCTGCTCCACCTCTGCCACCCTGTCATAAAGTGCTCTAAGAAGACATGAATAATCAAGTAGAGAGGATGAAACATAACAGAATGAAAGACAACAACAGTCAACACTGACCACTCTATTAGGTACACCTGTACAATCTAATGTAATCCAGTCCAACATGAATGTCATGAATTGCACAGTTATAAGTAGATAATTTCTCAGTTTTTGTTGAAATGTCAGAACAGTGATACAGTGAACAGTTTATTATTAAAATCATAGTGAGCATTGGAACTATTATATAATAGTGTCTTCTAATGTTTTGGCCCCCTCATTTAGGTAAACAAAGGCCTTCATGCATCCAATCTCAACCAGAAATGTGGTATGAGAATTTCTTTAAACCTGTTAAACCTTGCCAAACATCACATGGCTGAGGTAACGACAATGTCGTCCAATACTGTAAGTGGTGTCTTGTTTTTGTACTTCTCAGTACTGAAGTAGTTAAGGTACCGTATGAAAAATCCATCTCCGTGGGACTCTTTGATTGCAGCAAGGTCATCAACACAGTTCTGGACTTTGAATGTGATTGTTTCAGCCGGTTTCAACATTTCCAGGTAGGCCTCCTCTTTAGTTTTGTTCTTCATGTTGATGCCATTGTACTGTTTGAAAACAATTACACAGTTGGTGAAAGGATACAAAGGAAAACTTCAATGTCAAACAAGAATCAAACAACATTGTTCACAGTAAAAGTACAAATAACAGACGCCCTAAGTGATACCTAAACGTTTAAATTCTTTTCCATTTCTATTTTAAGCCATTTTTTCAAGTCCAAGTCAAGTCTCAAGTGTCCTATGGTTGTAATAAGAGTTGATTCTCTGCATAGTATTCAGACTGCTTACAACAGTGCATTGTATTTGTCAGTTATTCAAAGTACTAACTGCTCTATTATCACTCCTTTAGACACAGTATCTTACAGTATCTTTGGTATATGATCATTTTAAACAGGCTAGTGCTGTTTAATTATACTCTATAACATGCAAAGGGAATTTCAATGTCAGGGAAGAAGGAGTAATTTAAGAAGTCTAGGTTTGTCTCTCCTCTTTAACACTTTACTTTGTCATATGCATTTACATTTTACAGAGTGCTTTACCAAAATCCTGCATTGACCACATTAATCTGCATTTTTTTAATGCCTCCAAGTATCATGCTGTTTATATGAATCTATTATTATTATTGTTTATCTATTTATTTAGTTTGCTTATGTTGATAAAGTCCCAGCACATTGATACTGCTTCACAAGTTCCAAGTCTCTGTGTGAGCAACTTGAGCCCCTCACTGGGAAAGGCCACTATTTCCAAATCTAAATTAGGTCCTATAGTATGTTCACAACAGCTGCAACTGTGGATACCTCCAATATCAAGTCTCCAAGCAGCAGGCCATCAGGACCCTTAACAGGGCTCTCATCATCCAGACTCTCCACCAAAATGCCATAAAGGTTTCCTCCACAAATCTGAACTCCCAGCTCCACCTGGACCCTCTTCAGTCTCACCAGCCGAGGCTCTGCAGTCCTGCGTGAGCTCGAACTTGGAAGCCTGAAGAAAAACCTCTGTTATATGTATAAATCAATTGACCTTAACCCCACCACAGGCTTCAAGGTTCATATGTTTAGCTCCTAAATGGCCACTTATAACACATCAAATAGGAAACAAAAGTCACTAGTGAAATAAAAACTGCAATATGAAAACACACTGACCATAGAAATTGTTGTATTGTATTAACAGATACATTATAGTTCTACCTGAAGGAGTTCTGAGGGCTGGCGACAGGAGTTGTTTGTTTGGATGGCGGCGTGATGGTGCCCTCATCCTGCTCACTCAGTGTGTCGACGGTGGAGTGATTGTCCGGGGTCGTGGCTCCACTGTCTTGGGGTGTTGGTTGGTTGCTAATGGACTCCATTCGAGAACTGAGTAGAAAAAGTCATTTTTTTCCCCAAACACATTAAAAAGCTTAAAATAAAAGCTGTCAGAAAGGTTTATTTAATGGACTAAAGTTCATTAAACTAATCAGTGCAAGTTATTTTGTCGGGTATCATCGCCTCCATCTTCTTACCCTGAACGAGAGTGGTTGCCCAGCTGAAACATGTGAGGATTATACTGTGCCAAAATGGTGACAGTGTCACATTGCTGTCCGATCACCAGCCGTGCCTGCTGCTCGTTGGCATTGCGAAGGTTGATCCCATTAAACTGAAAACAGCAGCAATTCATTAGAAAAAAAAAAGTTATAAACCACAGGTAGCCATTTAGTTTAAAGGTGCTACTGTACCTCAAGGAGTTGGTCTCCGTACTCTAAACGAGCCTTTTGTGCAATGCTGCCTGCCGTCACTTTGGACACAAATACTCCGCCATTTTCTCCACTCACAATGGAGATCCCCAGTGGTTCTGCTCCTTTCTGTACCGTCACATTGCGTGGCTCCTCCAAATACGGCCTTCAGAGTATAAGAACATTTGGTAAAACTGTCATGTTCTGACCTGTTAAACAATTAACTCTGCTGGCAAGATGCAACAGGCAGAATTACACATGCAACTTTATTTCAAATAACATAATAAATAATTAAAATAATAGAATCCATTGCCTGCAATCCGATATTTCAATACAATACAGATCTCTGCGCTTTGCTTCTAGTGATTTTAAGGTGCATTACTAGTTTTTGAATAGTTTCTCAGCATTAAGATATGGGAACTGTGGAGGGTGTTGCCGAGTGCATTTAGGATCCAACTCAAAGTCATGCAATCATACAAAATTCAACGGCATTCTGAATAAATAACAAGCAGACAGGCAGACTTAAGAGACACACATCCATTTACTTTCATTATTAAGGCCAATCTAGGATCTCTGCCACCAAGCAGGCCTAGAATAGATTTATATGTGCAGTGTGTACACAGAAGGTCTTCTGATCCTGTGCTCTAACAATCTTGCAGGTAGTGCATATACTGGACGTGCTACAAGAAGCACAGGACAAACCTCAAGCTTCTTAAAGAGAAGCACCTGGGTTTTACTGTCAGTGGAAGTCTGACAGAGGAAGGTTTATAAGAGACATATCTGAGAAGGAGATGAACATAGGAGAGAAGTAGAGTGATCACTCAAGTAAAGAGAGAAAGGTTTCAGGTTATAATGAACAGCAGCAGAGAGGACAGACATGATAAAATCAAAGATGGTTAGTCAGTGTTCTCACAATATAAGATGAAGGCTCACAGCTTTGTTTACTGCTTTATGAACACTTAATCACAATGAAGCAGACAGAAGTACAGAAAAATGGTGCAAAACACATCATTCTTTGCTGAATGATGGAAGTATAATGACCACGACTAGGGGCTGGCTTACCCATCCTTCCGTCTGTCACCGACAGAAGCAGGGCTGACTGATATCCTGGGCTGGGTAGAAAATGAGCTCTGCGATTGGCTGCTGGTGAAAGATGATGTGTCCAGGTTGACAGGGGACATTGGAGGTGTTGGGCTGCTACATTCTGAGTGTGAGAGGGAGCCTGATGTGGCAAAAGAGAAGAAAATCTGAATTCAGACTTACTGGATAACACTGTAAAGTTCGCTATCAGGTGAAACTGCTGTGCTTATATCTGTACCTCTGTCAGATCCAATAGAGCGAGAATAACGAGTCGGGGGGATTTTTATCCGCTCTGCCCTAAACTGTAAAGTACTGGAGGAGCCTAAGAGAACCAGAGAGTAAATTCATAAAAGGGTTAGTTAAACAAAATTACAATGGAAAAAATACATTTATCATTTTCCAGTTTTCACCTGATGCAGAGTTTCTCTTAGGGAAACTGCTGACTGAAAGTGTCTTAACTGACACTGTGATAGACTGATCTGATGAATTACCACAAAGCAAATGTTGGATGTGCTCAATCAGTCACTGTCATTTCCTGGGCTCCGTCAGACAGATTGTGACGCATCTCATCTCAGGGCCAATTTAGTGGTTATTGGACAGTCTAAATACTCATTAAATTGTTGTGTGACACATGCAATAACAATTCTTAGTCATGGTTGATGTTATATTCTATTAGGTATATTCTATTATACCTCCTGAGCCATTGCCACCCTTTTTTGATATCAGTCTGAGTCACCAGCAGAAGTACTAGATGTTGTTCAGTACACTTACACACGCACATCATCGACATTACTTTCTAAACAATACAAAATAATCCCTAATAAAATGAGAAGCAGGACATATACAAGTTATGAGGTCTCTACAAACCAGGTCTGTTGTTGGATGGCAGGGAGTTGGTGCTGTGTGGTGGTTGACTGCAGCTTGTCTCAGTCAAATCTCCAGTGTGCTTGTGGCTAAGGTCCAGGCTGAGGCGACCTTGATGCTGAGGGCTAAAAGTGGAGAAAAAGGTCTCAGTAAGTCCCCTGGCAGTCAATTATTGAACTCTGAGTAAAATATAATTTACTCCTTGCCATCTGTTCCTGAGATCTGGGGCAGGGTAAACACTGTTGTTTTATATAAGCAATGCAGAATGAAAAGATTTAATAAATCACATTATGTTGAATACAGAGTAACGGCTTTAAATAATGTCTACATTAGTCAAGTCAAAGAAGAAAATCACAGTTTAATCTATAAAATGTCAAAGAAAATGACCCAGAGTCCACAATATCACTTTCAACATTCCTATAGATGGAAGCATATAAAATATATAGAATATTATACGTTGTGAAGCAAACATGACTTATGAAAACTGTATTGATAACTCCCTTAGCTTTCAGTATCAGCATTAAACAATATAATATAAACTCATCAATGCACACAAAAAACATTTTCAGTGAAGACCGTGACATGTCGAGTGTAAGCACATATCTCAAATCACGTTCCAAGCTGCTTTTACTCCTGACTTGCAAATGTCAGGAGTTGCAGCTTATGTGTAAATGTGAATTGACTCCTGACCTGGGAGCTGGAGGACAGTTATTGTTCTGGATCTCATGGCTCCAGGCAGTGTAGACTGGGTTCCTCATCACAGCAGTCACAGCAGGACACGGCGATAAACCTGGATCTGGAGGAACACAAAGGACAACTAGAATTACTCCTCTGCTAACCAATGATATTATAGTTTACATGCATGTCTGTACAGAATCATATTATAATACAGCAAGTTTATGCATGAGTCCAAGACAATGTTTGTGCCAGATGTAATGAAATTAATTCCAGGAGTTTCTGCTCTATAGCATAGACGAGGATGGAACATACATAAGGTCACAGTGACCTTTGACCGTGACATATTTACAACAAGAACTGAATAAACATGAGGTGACTGTGGCCTTGACCTTTAGCCACCAAACTACACAGTTCATCATAAAATCCTTTGACTTGTGACTTACGTCCAGAGACGCTTCTGTAGCTGGGAGGTGCAAAGGACATGCTGTACCGATTCGTTCGCATAGGAGAGAAACGTAACAAATCCACCGGCTCTGGAGAGTGCTCGTCAGAGAAACTCTGTACCTGCAAAAGTCAAACAAACAGCTAATAAGACCAGAACCGTTTCTCCAATTATTGTTTTTATATGAATCACCTCATCTATAAAGTAGGAGACCAACACAATATTGAATATATTAGTTTTAACAATATATAAGACATACAAGGAATTTACAGAGGGAAGACAAATACACAGTTTACTAGAAACAGGTATGTGTCAAAAAGGATGCAAGACCGGATAAGAGGAGCCTTTTAGTTACCTGCATAGGAACAGGGATGTGTAGTGGAGTCACATTTCGCCGTAGTGCTGGTGCTGATTTTGGACGGTACCTCTTCCTTTCCTGCTCTCCTACCCTCTGTCGACTCCCCTCTTCCTCAGCAGCTTTCTTAGAGTCACTCTTGGTCTGTCCTGGAAGAGCATCTGTGTAACAGAGCTTGTTACCTTGTTCTGTGTCATTATGAGGAGTTGTGGGTTGGTCCGGGGAGGCCGGCGGAGTACCGGTGGTAATGGTGGAGTCTGACGCTGAGCTGTTCTGCTGCCGATGTTTGAACCTGAACGAGTCACTCCTGGCTGGTGGGGTGGGAGGAGTCTGTGAGGACTCAGACATTGAACTTTGTGGTGAATGCTTGGGCAAATGGGAGAGAGACATGTAGTCCAGTTTTGGGGGTACCTCAGGCCTCTTGAAAGCATTGACATCAAAGATGGACTTCCTCTGTTTGGGCTTTTTGAAGATGGACAACTGGGTGCACTCAAAAGAAGCTCCTGCTATGACTTTAGGCCATGTGCCTCCACTGGGCTTTGCTGGTGAGCTCTGCACCCGGTCAACACCGGCCTCAGGAGAAGCACTGTCTGACAGCACAGGGGTAAAGGTGAAGGGGTGTTGGTGGAGCTCATGCCTTCTGTAGCACAAATCTGGGTGAGGCTCCGAGGGAGTGTGGGAGCTGGAAAGGGAACGGGAGTGTAGATAGCTGGTGGAAAATGGCTTGTGGTGGGAGTGAGTGCTGCTGCTGCTTTCCAGAGAGTCACCTATGTCTGTACACCCTTCCTCCCTTGTGCCACCCAAGTCACAGTTGCAAATATCTGTTTGTGTGGAGCAGTTGTGCTTGGGGCAGTTGTGCTTGGAGTTCCTGCAGTTCCTGGTGTGGACATCACAGGACTGGAGCCGAGAGATCTTTTCTGAATCTCTGAAACTTTCAAATAAACTCTGGCCAGAACAGCTCTGTGGGAGAAACTGTCAAGGAGAAAAAGAAAAACCTACTTTTCTATACTTATTACACAAACTTCAAGAAACTTAAAATAGCATCCCGCTGCCACTGAGATTTTGTTTGTCCCTGTGAACAAAACCTCAGCAACAGCGGGATGTTCAGATGTCTCAGCTTGTGAGATATCTACAATACAATGATACTAAAAATACTAGATTTTACATATAATTTTTACCTCTATAGATGGTTTCTAGTTCTTACTATTTTATGCATATGTAAGTACTTACATATGCATAACTTACTTTGCCATTTATAATGACATTTGACTTTTGACATTGCGATTGTGGAATCAACCTTTCACAGAGTCAGTGTAAATCATCTTCTACATGCATTTCTGGATGGGCCTATGTCTTGGAACCTGGAGCTAAATCAGTGGCAGTGTGCGAGATTCACCTTCATGAGGGAGATGCTGAGAGAATCGCGACAGTTCTGCAACAAAGACTCACATTCAGAGAGCGACTTGTTATCAAGTGCAATCCCATTGATCTGTAGCGGAAAAGGGAAGGAGAAAAAAAAAAGGTCACAAATGACAAAATAATTCTCAGGACAAACTACAACCCACAAAAGGACACCAACATATGCTTATACATACAGCTAATAGTCTGTCCCCAACAGTAAGGGTACAGTCTCTGGCAGCTGGACTGCCTGGGGCCAAAGTGGCAACAAACACTCCACTTTCTAGGCCTATGCCACTTTCTGAGAAGGAAACAGAGAAAATGAGAAATCATTAATGTAATTTATCCTAAATGTCTATCCAACATGCAGTCAAAATTGTGCAACAGGAATAGACATCACCATTTTCTGTACTGGAATGTGATGCCAACAGTCATCTAGTCATCACTGATTTTAATAGTAAAGCTTATTCCTTAATTAGAGCTTGAACCTGACCTTTGTGTCCAGCCAGATTTATCTGGATTGGAGTAACGACACGTCCTCCTAGTGATTTCCTTCTGCGAACCACCATATTGATCACTCCCTCTCCACTCAGCACAGCTTTAATCACCTGCTTCCGATCCTTGTTGGTCAGGTCCACATCATTAATTTTCAATAACCAATCATTCACCCTGCACACATGGAACAGACGGATAATCTGAATTACAGTAGCATATTTTTTAAGAACATATTTATCAAAAGTGTTTTGTTTTAGTATTGGAACCAGGACTCGGTGGAAACTCAGGATTAATATTAAAAATTCAATATTGAACAATAAAATGTATGCCATATTAGTGATTAAGCTTGTGACATTTACCTTAATCTTCCTTCAGCAATACTTCCTTTATCCACCTTGCTGACAAATATCCCACAATCCCCTGGTAAATAAGGATCATTTACCCCTTCTGCAATATCAAAGCCAAGTGCTTTCAAATCCATATCCTGAAATGAAACAAAACAAATCTTTATTGTCTGAATGCAAATCAAAACATTTTAGTAAATTTATAGTAAAAGTAATTGAATGAATTTACATCTGACATAATGACAAAGTAGTTCTTACTCTGTGCTTCTCAAATTCAACAACTTCTGTCTCCCACTCCATTGAATCAGTGTCGATGGCTGAATCGTGTGAACTGTGAGCCATCAGCTGACGAAACCTTGCTTCCTTTTCCAACTGGTCCTCCATCTTTTCTCTGCAGTAAACATGAAACGTGTAGCTGTTCAATATGTACTGTACAGTCACCTTCATGAGTAATCTGAACTTTTTCCAGTCACTGACATAATTCCTCCACTAGGTGGCACCAAATATCAGGTATGAGATCTATATCCTGCATCAACATCACAGATTCTCACACAAGCACAACTTTAAAAACTAACATTCAAGTTTTAGTCCTAATAATAGTAAAAACTGTGTGAAGAAATGGCTCACTTTAATTCTTTGAGTTCTCGTGCAACATCATTCTTCTGCTTCCTCATGTCATCCAGATTTCTCAGAGCGTCTGCCAGATCACTCACGGCTCGGTCTCTCTCTCGTCTCAGGTTGTCACATAGAGTTCTGACAGATGCACACAAAATGTAAACAAACCCATTTCTGTTTATGTCCTCTTGTACTGACACACAATATAAAAATAACATATTCCCACATAAAACATCTTTTGAACCCACTCTTACCGTATGCTCTCCCGCTCTGCAACTATCTTGTCTCTCTCCTGAAAGGCCCAGTCCCGGCGACATTTTGCTACCTCAGCTTCCTGCAAAGCCTCCTTCAGCTCCTGGGAGATTGCCTCATACTGCTTCCTCAACATATCGATCTCCTTGTTGGCCCGTTCCATGTCCAAAGTGGCAGAGTCTTGTTTCTGACGATGTTAAAGAAAATATAACAAAGGGTGCTGAAGTGTGGAAATAAACAATTTGGTCATTTTAGAATTGAAGGGACATTTGAGAATACTACTGAATTAAAATGTTCAGTGTCCTCATTCAGTTTAGTGATACTACAGCTGAGTCAGGGTCCTGATGAATAAGCTTTAGAAACGACAGGGTTGTCTTGAAAAAAGCTGAATATAGCACAACCTTTGCTGCAACACAATCCAACATCATTCAGCGACTCACTGCATTTGACAGTCAAATACATGAAGCCACCCAGTCTTTGTAGATGAATGCTCTAATCCCATCTAAGGATGGGATTTTCTTCTATAGTAGCTTTGCAGACAATAATCATGGCATTATTATTATTATTATTATTATTATTATTATTATTATTATTATTATTATTATTATTATTATTATTATTATTATCATTATTATTATAATAAACTGTCCAGCCTTTTTGTGTGTGTCAAGCATTCAGACCTAATCATGGGTTTCTTAAACTGGACCCTTAGGATTGCTTATACATGTGGTAACATCCACAGCAGTTCATTTATTCTTTTCGGCAGGCTTTACTCGAGTTCTTCAATGACTTGACTGAAAAGTATAAATCATTTCAAGTTTAACCACCTACTATAGATGCTTCCACTCATTGTGTTGTGTAAATGTAGTCTGAGGCACAACAGTCATACACTGGATTCGTTAAGATGGTTTGAAGTGGGTCAGCTGCAGCATTATAAATCTACATCTCAAAGTTTGTTGGCTTTCTCTACATATGCTCTTTTGCTCTCTTTAAGTAACTGTGCAGGCAGAACTCGTCAAGTGCAGTGAAAGCACTAATTAGGTCCATAGCTAAATTTATTCCATTAGGCTTAACTAGATTTACCCTTTATTTATGATGCAGTGCAATATAATTGTGCAAGTCATAGGGAGCCTTTTCAGTGTAATTACTGGTAATTTCCTAATGCACAAAACCCAGAACTTTCATAGTAATTAATCTGACAATCACACTGAAATGTACTGTGATGGGTTATACACACATCTCTCAACGAGAAAAAAAAAAAAAAATCAATGTGTGGAAACCCGCCAGCTGTTGAAAAAAAACATTTACTACTACTGCTTTACGAGATGAGATGAAGGGATTATTGTCCGAGGAATAAATCAATCCCTCCATTTGTAATGATAAATCTCCTGTCTGTCTGGCTACCTGTCTGGCCTGGTAATACTCTCGCAGCAGCTGGTCCCTCTGTATGATGGCCTCTGTCCTCTCCTTGCGGGCCACGTCCCTCTCCTCGCGCACCGTCTCAATGTCCTTGCAGGCCTGGCTTAGCTCTTTCCGCGCCTCAGCTTTGTCCTTCACCTCGTGGCAGTACTTCTCCAACAGTTCATTCTTCTCACAGATGGCACGATCCCTGTCCACCAGTGCTGAGGCCAGTTCCTTCATATCATAAAAACATTAGTGAGCGTTGGAGACTAAAAGTAAATTAACACTCCCGACTGAATTTAAATATAGCTACTGAAATTGTAGTAAATAACATTTTTCCACACACAAACTTTGAAGCAAATGTGGTTTTCTGATCCTTAATGCAAAATGTTGAACTAAAGGAGTCCTTGTTTCAGCTGTTACCTGTCGGAGGGCCTCCAGCTCCTCATTGGCCACCCTTCTCTCTGAAGAAGTGTTCTTCAGCTTGGCCTCTGCCATCTCCAGTCCTGTCTGAAGCCTGTCCACCTCTTTTATCACCTGGTCCCTCTCACTCATGATCAGACGATATTCGCTGATGACAGAGTCCCGCTCCTCCTTGAATTTCTCACAGTCCTTCACTGCTTTGAGCTGCTGAGTCTTGAGCCGCGTCACCTCTGACTGCAGCCGCTCCATCTCTCTTTGCAGCTCCATGTTCTGTGCTGCTGCCTTGGACAGTTCTTGCTGTGTGTTGTCAAACCTGTAAAACATTGATAGATAGGGTTAGGTTTTACTGCTCTTTACACATTTTCATCCTCCCCAAAGCCACAGGCAAAGTGAGCATAAAGAGGAAACATCTGCACATTTGCAAACCTTATCTGCAAAGGTGATTTTAGGTATTCTGTAGGTTCAACTTTGACATTAAACTACTGAGTTTGTGTCAACCTTTATTAATAGGAGGTATGTAACACCTGCTGAATGTGTGTGTACAGCTTCTAATGCTGCTGCCTTTGAGTGTTTGACGTTTCCACATTTACCTTCTTACAGATGAGGAATACTGCTGCTGATAGTGGATTGCAGCATCTCTCTGCTTCAGAAGCATGTCCATTTGTTTCTGTAGCCGGTGATTTTCCTCCTCAGCCTGGTCAAGACGACTCAGGTCCACATTGTGACTAGCCGTCTTCTCATTATAGCATTTCCTCAGAGCCTCATAATCACTCTTCATGGACTCCAGTTTGTCCACAGCTGTGTCATAGAGCTTATTGAGGACATCCGATGACCCGTCTCTCATCACCTGGAAAAGACACAACTCAGGTTTTTCACTAAATTTTAAAAAAGGACATCATTGTACAGCCTATTTGATCAATTTCTTTAATAAGCACAACAGGAATACTGCTCAACATTAGAGTAGGTGTTAAAGCTTAGTCACTAAAGCTCAAGTCCACCACTGTTTGTTGACAATTATGATTTAATGAATAGAGTTCACCTTTAGACCGACATAACTGACCTAATTTGATTTCTAATTTGACTGATGCTGAGCAGTATTTTACCTGATGATGACACAAGCTCATGTAGACAGTCAGGCATGTATTCTTGTTATCAATAAGTCATAAAAGACAAAATTATGTAACATACTGCAAACACTGATCTGAACCTTTGACTGATGCCATCTGATGGACAAAGACTAAAAGATGCACGGTAAGTAATTTTTCTAATTTGAAAGAATGTTTTGATCGATGGAGACATGACAGGACTGAACTTGGTTGTCCTGATTCCTCTAAACAACTCCCTTCTCTTGGAAGTAATGGTCACTGAGAAAAGAAATAAATTGATTTCAGTAAATGACAAAATCCAAATGGCTGCATCTCAAGTGCAACCAAAGATAGACATGACTGAGTCCCACAGCCTATGTACACAGATTATGTGCATGTATCGGTATTCTTTAGGTGTATAAGCATGAACATAGATGGAATCACCAGTTGCACAGCTACCTGCTGGTGCAGCATCCTCATGTCAGCCACCTCTCTTTGGTCGTCGTCATGCAGTCTCCTTAGTTCCTCACAGGCCTGCTTCAGGTGGTTGTGCTCCCTGACCAGCTGGATGTTGTCCTGTCTAACCGCCTCAAGCTTCTCTTTCAGCTGGGTATGTTCGCTTGCCAGGTGGCTGTGAAGAGTACTGAGGAGACATCACAAGTATGAGACCATGGGCACTGTCAACTATACTTACAATCACCATTATAGGACTTGCAGTCAAGCAAGCTATGTTCTATGCTTGTGTTTCAACACAGAAGAAATACTCAAGTGATAATCATTTACATTATCAAATATTATTGATCTTAAACTAGTTTTTTCATCTCCCGTGATTATTAAGTGCTAAGACATGTCTATGTGTTAAATAACCTATTGATCTGAGTATAATTTATTGGTCAGGCATTAAAGTGACTTCCCATTCACAGAGGATGGTGTGAATGGAGAAGTGGAGAGGCAGGCTGCATAGTAATAAATTAAGACTTTCTCTGATGTGCAAACAGGGCCCAGAAGAAGAGGCTTAAACATGGCATTAATCCTTCATCTGTCTGTTTGCATTGGGGCCAGATGTTGGTTCTCTACACTTTGGAGACAGTATGGCATCATTAAAATCACACAAATGGACCAACCTCCCCTTCGAGTCAGCTTGGCACAGCTTATTTCACAGGACAACAAATGCTGTGTGTAGCATTATCCTCATGGCACAGATGCCGTGCCATGCACACAGGGTTCAGATGATGATTAAAGAGCATGCTTTGGCATGAACTCTTCAAGAAGGGCATTGCTTATAGAGACGTAATTCAGTTTCAGCTCTTACCCTCTTGACTGAAAGACAACTCTGGATTTATGCTGCTAAGACAATAAAGAAACAACTTTTTTAAAAACAATCACAGAGATGAAATTAAATTGATGAAGGCCTGCAAGGATTTTTTCGTGGCTTAACTCATCTGCTTTTGGAATGGTATAAAGGCTTCATCCCTATTACTCTCACAAAAATAAAATCTGTTCTATGCAATCTGCTGTGAATATGTCAGAGGAGAACAGAATACCAGCTAAAACCCTGCAGGCTGACATGAATGCATACAGCACAAATGCGCCACTGTTAAAAAATTTACAAAGGCCCTGTAGAAGACTCTCCACTCACTGGTAGAAGTCTGCTTTCTTCACAGCCTCCTCGCACCTCTTCAGGGTGGAGCTGTGCTGGTTCTGCAGGGATTGCAGGTCTGTCATCGCCTTCATGCACTGCAGTTTCAGACGCTCATAGTCATGACCTGCTTTTAAGTTTGGTCTATGACAAAGAGAGGGAAGAAGGGAAATTATGATGCACCGAGAAAAAATAAAAACAATAAATGCATTTTAAAATGCTAGAAGTACGACAAGTAAACAACATACAAACTGTGTGCTTACGGAAACAGGAGAGAAGGGAGGTATCATAAAAAATGGATGCTTCCCCATTGCTTTACAGAGTTTAACATATCTTGACACAAGTTAGCATCACATAAGACTTAAGCTCACTTGTATTTTTGTTGCTTTTAAAAGCTGAGCCAAACAAAATGCCTCTATTCACTGAGTGCAGGTGTATGAATGATCACTGAACCTTTCAGTAAATGTTTGTTTAGGAAAACAGGCAGTTAGGTGCATAAAATCTGAACAGTACCGGCAGTCATCGAAGGTAGTTCCAGGTGAAGAGAGGGCGAGATGTTTGCGTAGTTCATCCCTCTCACGGGTCACATGTCTGAGCTGGAACAGAACCGTCTCCATCTTCTCATTCACCTGGTGGTTGTCCATGTGGGCGGGTGGAGGGGAGGAGGCTTGAGCAGGCGTACCTGTGTGAGTCAGCATGTCACTGGTGGCATGTGCTGTTCACAAAGCTCAGATAATGGGTAATGGGTAAATGTAGTTGATTTAAATAGAAGTCGATCATAGGCAAAAGCTTTTTAATGTTGACCACACATCTAGACATTCGACAGAGCAAGTTACAAGAGCAAGTAAGACACCTAAGCCAATATCTTACAGTATCATTTGTAACTATTACTTGCATTTTTGAAGTTATGATCTGTTTAATATTCTACCTCAATGCTTTACTTATTAACGGAGCATGTGCTCAGAGTCTAAATAGGCAACAACCAATGACTGATTATTTTTTCTAAAGCTGTGGTTGGTTGCTTAGATCATGTCAGCCAGACTTTGGGAAGATAATGTTTCTGATATTTCTATAGCTGAACGCCACCATAACACCACACTCACCTAAGCTGCTGAGGGAACTGCTGCTTTCTGAGTCTGACGGCATGGTGGACAGGACGCTGTAAGTGGACCCTGTGAGGTGAACAAAAACATTAAAGTCAGCTTGAAGTGTACTCAACCATGTCTGCATTATAGTGAGATGATTATCTCCAGCATTGAATAGTACATCAAGGCTTTGCAGCTTGAGTTACATTCAGGAGCCTTTACTGAAAAAAGGCCAGCTGGAGGCATAATAAAGTGGGGCTTTCCCCAAACTTAGGATGACGGGCCTGTGCTGAAGAGTTTGGCTAATTATCAGTGGGCTAGCCAGCTCGAATACTGACTAGCCAAGGCCCCAAAGAGACGGCAGCTTCTCCTTTTATCTTCTCTGACAACATCACACAACCCCTCTATGAAAACCCATCTTCTATAGCCTACAGTGATGAGCATAATGAACTGTACAGAAGGGAAGCCTCAGTATAACATTAGGTATCCTGAAAAAGATCATGTTACATGAAAAATCACCCGTTTCCATTGTTGTTGTTCTAATTAAAAGCCACAGTATTAGATTTAGTTTTCATATTACTGTAATGAAAATCAGACAGAGTAGGGTCAGCGGTTAGTTTCAGATATTTATACACATTGTTGGGGAGAGGATTTCTGAATTTCTTTGGCTATCCAAATAAGCAGCTCTCATGGAGCCCTTTGGCATTGTAAGAAGTGTGACATGCATCTCTGCCTTCCACAGATATGAATAGACTGTGTGTCAACAATTGCAGTTAAATAGTAGATAGTAAAACCCCAAAGACCCGTAACTTAGAATCATTTAAAAAGAAAAAAAAAAAAAAAAACAGCTAATACTCGTGTTTGTGACTGTGAACCCACCAAATGTTTGGCATCTGTGCTTGACTTAAACGATTAAGAGATTATCAGAATTGTCACCAATTAGTGTTTTGTTGATTTAATACTATTCAACCAAAACAAAACAGTTTACTCTTTTCATAAAATGTGACTGCAATAAGGTGCCTCCACATGTGTCAACTATTTAGTTTAATAGTTTTTAGTTTAATTTTATTCATGCTTCAGATGTTTAACACGCTACACAAGCCTTGATGAAACAGCTATCAGAGCACTTTTACTGAGATCTAACTTGGCCTTGGGATGAGCAGCTTATAGCTCCGTTAAATCAGAAACTTCCACCCCCGGTATACAGTCCAGCGCTCAACTCTGAGTAGGAGCATGACAAACGATTCTATTTACCCACGTCCCAACACTCTAAATCAACCCCTGGCTGGCTGGGCTCCCACTACTTAAAGAAGACTACGAGTTTGATTAAGACTGGAAGGAGCCCAGCTAACATGGCTCACCCTTCTTTTTCCCAGCAGAGGACTGAAAGGAAAAAGAAAGACTGATGTGCCTCAAGAACCGTGGCATCCCATGGATCAAGCTCTCTTTGTTCTCTCCCTAGCTTAAGTTTCCCATGACTCTGTTTGAGCAGAATGTCTAAATGGGCAAGGTTCACTGTAGCATAGCTCACTCACTTTTCTGCTCTGTGCAAGTCATGTGACCTGGACCTCGTCGTCTGACCCCCACCACTAAAGTATAGCACTTAGGTTGATTTCTTTGCTACATTCAAAGACTACAGCATAATGTGTTCAAATAAATCACAAGAGATATTTTGACTTGCACTGGTGTTACTAATACCATTAATGAAAATGTTGCTAAAGACAGTGCAACAATGAGCCAGTGTGCACAATATACAGAGCACAAATTACAGCCATTATATTATTTACCACTATGCTTTGCTTACTGTAACAAAAATGCTGCTTGGGAAAAATAAGTCCAGTCTTTTTTACATCCACATTTACTTGCTACTTCTTCTTCTTGCCTTTATTTGTGCGTTACTGCCACCTGTAGATTGATGTAATAATGTGAAACTCCAATGGTAACCCTCTAACTATCTCAACAACTACTGGATGGATTAGCATGAGATGTGGTACAGAGACATTCATGGTGCCCAGAGGACAAATCTACCTACATCTACATGTTTAGTTTGATATTTGTGGTTGAGGGTGAACTGTCTCAGCAGCTCCTGATTCGATACCAAGCAGTTTTTGTGAATGTTGGTGATCCTGACTTTTTTTACTAGTCCAGCCAGCCTTTCAAAATGGAACCAGTAATTTGGTTTACTTACAGTTTTCTTTACGAATCTTTATTAGAGCTCATATGGCTTAAGCTTGTTACCCTGATAGAAATACTCTGAACTCTTTCATTGTATAAAGCCTAACATAGCTCCATAATAAGTATGAGTCAACTGAAAAACTGTTATGGTGGACATACTAAACTTCTTTCAACCAATTCAAGCAAGGCATTTCACTCCCTCAATACTAAACACCAATTCTTATTTTGTAGCAGCACTGTACAGTCAGGTGAACGTCTCACCTACAATACACACCCTTGTGATGTGCTGCAGTTGGGCTTTTGTTCTTCAAGAAAAAGGTGAGAACAATCTTTCAACAAAAAGATCTCTATTGTCAAGCCCAGGAGCTATTGTTGTATAAAACTATCACATGTCTTTGTTTATTGAAAAAACACAAATAAGAGGTTTGGGATACACACTTAAATCTTGTATTTGATTGCTTCTTATTCACACAAAGTGAAATTCATTTAGCACTGCTGTTGTTGACACAGGGGTAAATGCTAAAGCTCTCACTCATTAACGTTGTTTTGTTTGATGATGATGATGATAATGATCCAGCTCTCTCATCCTTTGGGATTCTGGGTGACTGGGGAGTAACAAGATAAGGGTGCTGACGCTGCATATTGCATAAAAACCTAGTCTGTAACAGTCTACTGTTTTCCTAGGGAAAGGTTATTGTTTTGGCTGTGCAGTGGAGGAACCTGTCTGCCCAGTAGCATAAGCAGCTCAGCCCATTTGTGTCCTGTGTGATTACTTGACGTTAAGCTGCAGACTATAGCAAGATCTGTCCAGAACACATTCATGTACAAACCTCTTCAGCAGCAAAAAGCCTATCAGTAGTCAGTTTTAAACTGGGTGCACAATTGTGAAATGCAGTGTAAAAATGAATACGCTTAAAAATAAGTAGACTCATTCGGCAGCTTTACTTCTCCTATAAATAATGAGGACAGACTAAATGCATAATTAAGATCCCACCGTTCAGCTCACCGAGTATGATCCTGCAACTGCAAAGAATGATTAAAGTATCTAGCAATGCAAAAACTGTTTCTGATATGCAAAGGTGCAGAAGAGGTGCTGATCAAGGCCGTGTATAAGTGTAAGTGCATTATTGTTGTATGACACATACAGACACACACACACACACACACACACACACACACACGGATTTAATGCTCAAAGGGATACTGAGAAGTTTTTAGATGTAAATTATGACCAGTTCAGTTTATGTTAAAACTGTATTTTTAACAATTATTTAGCTTCATAACAACAGTAAAAAGAGTGTTGGAACAGACAGATGATTCATAACCAATTTGTCAAACCTGATGATGCATAAAAACAACAATAATTTAACCATCATACTTAACAAAATGTGCTGATTCTAGTTTCTCAGATGTGGATATTTGGTGCTTGGTGCTGCAGACATATTGCATATGGTTCCAGCTAATAAAGATTTGCTAGTGTTTCCCGTTTGAAGTGATAATAAAACAACTATATTTTGATTTTGGAGAAGAGAAATAATCGGCAAGTTAGAGCCTGAGCTGTGGGGTATTTGATAGATGTTTTTCACTATTCATAGACCTGATAATAAAGAAATAACAATCAGTCTTATCAATATGGAAAAATATTCATTGCAGTTCAATGGACAAACTGCAGATATCACCTTGGGACTCTGGGGTTTTGATTGGACTGACATTTGTTTCTGACAATTATTCTGCCCTTTCTATTTATATCAACAAGGCTAAGCTAAATCGCACACACTTCTGTACAGTATAACAGAGTACAGTTAAACAGCAGCACCAACAATATCTTCCATAACAGCCACAGAGTGGTATCAGCTCCTCTATACCTATATCACATGTGACGTACTGTGGTATGAATGCATTGAACTGCACTTACTGAGCCAACTGTGTAGAAGTCACTGCAGTGTACACATACACACTTTTAATTCTTCACCCATTCAGCTGACTTTCACAGTGGGTTATTGACCTCCCACACACACGCACACACACACTTTAGGCAGCCCTGCCTATCACTGCATTGATTGTATGTCTCTCTTTAGGTCCATTAAATACTTCCACAAAAAGAGCAGCAGGCTGTGCTTTTAGTGACTATGAAGAAGAAAACGAGCAGAGCAGCGTCAGTGTAAATAAGCATCAGGTCACATGACCTTGCAGCCCTCTCTTGTTATAGTTGCCCAAAGGAAAAGTCATAGCGCTCATCACGTTGTCATCTGGTCAATACCTCTAATGTTGGTTAGATCATGCTCAGAGCACGATCGAAAACACTCTGGATCATAACCAAAATAAAGGACACTGGAGCTACAAGTCCACTGCACATCACTGTAATAACCATTGCACCCATGCCTGCTTTTAATCGCCCTCTAACCAAGGGATAGTTAAAGTAACCAACACCGTTTCTTCTCACCGGTCGTATGATCCACTGGTCCGATGCCGTCCATCAGCGCGGAGTGCAGATGAGGGTGCGTCTTCTCCAGAGCCGCGCAAAACTCTGCGAAACAGTCCCTGTCCTTGCTTGTGAGTGTCTTCAGGAGAAGAGCCACTTTTTCCGAGTTGGAGGAGCAGCTGTGTCCCAGTTCGTAGCGTTCAGACTGGCTCAGGGTCCCGCAGTGAGCCAAAACCTCCACAACTCGGTCCGCGTCTGTTATGGACTCCACCAAGTGCTGGTAACATTTCTCCAACAACTCTTTATGCTTTGGCTCCATCTCGACTCCCTCTCCCTCCCCCCCCCTCCCACCCCAACCACCGTCGCTTTAACCAAACCAGCTCCGGGACAAACCCAGCTTCTTAATCTTTCTGGTGGTCAACGTGACTCGGGACTACTGCCGTGCCTCCTGGAAGTTACCCCACTCGGACTTTATTGGGACGGGTTCTCGACCCGAACTGAAGGATACACAAGAAGTAGCCATATTTGTTGCCCAAGGCTGTTGAATGCGCGAAGATGACAACACATTTTCCCGAGCGCGGCTCCGTCCTTCCTTTACAAAAAAAAAAAAACCGTCTGTAGCTCTTTACGCTGCGCGCTCCGTGCGCTACGGAAACATTGTAGCCCTAAAATCAAGTTCTGTCGACACGTTGGAAAGTGAAACAACTCTTCAGGGCCCCTCTCCGTGAGACTACAAACTCCGCCATGTCTCACCGTCCAAGCAGCTGTGGCCTGTGCCAATCATATTTCCGAGCAATGGACATTTAAGGTAAACGTGGGCGGGGCTTCGTTTTTAGACACACCTGGCTCCCCGCCGCTTTAATTCCCACCATGAAAAGGTGAGAACACCTATTATTTATCTAAAAGTATTATTTATAATTAAGAGTTTATAATTTAATGAAAAACCTGTATGTGCAAAGAAACCTAATTTGACCTGTGTATGTATTGTACTGTGCATTATTTCATACTATTTTTTGAAATGCCATATTTACTGTGTAGCCCACACATGATGGCGTCCAGGTGTTTTTCTGTGTAAAATCTGTTTTTTAAGTTCATGATGTGCCAATCATGGTATGCACATTATACACACATTACATATATTGATATCAAGTTACACCAAAACATTTTGTGCCAAAGATTTCTTTGTTATGTATGCCAATATAAGACAAGCTCACCATAGCTATTTATGTTCCAAACAAATAACTAACTCTTCCAATGAATATCCAGCATCTGTATCTGAGTTGGGGATGCAGCGTCCTCTGTCTGCCTTTGTCAAAGCGTACAAATACTAACATGCCAACAAGGAAAATGAGATCAACTTACCTTTTAATCTGAAGTTGTTCAGAACTAGGAAACAGAAACTAGCAGGCTGGACCTTTAAATATGGTGGAATAGACAACACAAACAGATCAACTTTGAGTTCTATGTGGGTGGGTCTCTTCTTTACAATCTTATCCTATCCATTTTAAACATATGATGTAACAACATTGTATATGTATGTTTTACTGCAACAATTCCCATAATATTACTATTTTTCTGAAATTTTTCAATTTCTTCCTTTCTTTTACTACATTGCATTGCAATACTGATACTTTTACCCTTTATTTCTTTAAAATGGCCCAATCTTTTCTTAAACATATTACTACTCAAATCTGAGCAAGACATGTGTGCAATAAGGCCATAAACCTTTATTCCTTCATTTGAAGTAGTCAAGCGCCAAAAAGGTTGTTTAGTATGGTCCTGTGATCTGCTTGGTGCTTCTCTGATGTCTTTTATGTCGCGATTTAACCTCCTTTTAGAGGTTATTGCATCACTCGCCAACACACCCCCAAATCTGATCTCCTTCTCATCTGGATTGTCCCCTGACACATCTGCTCTTCTGTGAGCCTTCTTCTTCTCCATCAGATAAACAAGATAAGACTCATATCCTTAAGAAATAAATTATTCAAAGGCAAAAATGATATCAAGATTATGTATGTAGCTTCAGAACTGGCAACATGCTAAATGTGGATTCTACATTGAGCTTGTTTACCATAATTACACTACTCTATATCATTAAGATGCGTCAAACTTCCGCCTCAATGAGGGCTGTGATTGGAGAGTTTAAACAGCTTTAACAATGTAAGGAGTTATATAACAACTAAACTAGTTTCTTTTTCCTGCAGGGACAAAACTAGTTGCAGTGTTTTAGGGATTATATAAAGTCTTGAAACCATTGCATTAGATTATTACTGGAGACTGCTACATGCTCAATACGTGAAACGCATACTGTTGTGCACTGAAAAGAATAAGTAGACATGTTATTTTCTGTGTTTATGTTGCATGTCTTTAAAGTGTCTTGAGCGGAACATAAATAAATGGAACCGGTTGGACAAGTTTCAGTCTCTCATTTTGTCAAATATCAGAGGATGAATCTCGGGCTGGAGCTTTGCAGGAAGGATAGTGATATCTGCTGCTACAGATAGATCTCATTATGTGTTGTTCATCTAATCCTTGGGTTTGTAATTTGCTTATATGCACTCATGAAGTTTAAAGCGGGATTATGTCCCTGGCAACCAAATGTCACTTAACTGCAGATTCCCCATTGGATGACTAGAGAAAATCCACCACAAAATCAACAATTTAGTCAACACTTACTTTTACTGATTGTCTGTAAGACAGTATTAAAATTGGAACATGAATAATGGTTAAACATGTACTAACCACTATAGCTTTTACTCTTCATTTTTGTAGACTTCTTTGAAATACTGTAAATATATATATATATACCTAAAACATAATTTAATGACAATACTAATAAAGATGAAATCCAAAACACTATTAAATTCATTTAAGAGATTTTAGTCATAGTGTCTTTCCGTTGAGCGAATCACTCGAAATTCAAATCATAATCTTTTAATTTGTAAGTCACGAAAAGAAGCGAAAGGCTGTGATGGGCCAGGAGATAATGAAAGGCTGACCTTCACAGCTCCCATCTCCCACTAGGACTGATGACGTGGACAGATGGTATTGATTGACACCACTCCCCTATGCACGTGCCTGACATCTCCAACAAGACAGTGTATTTCTGTGTGTGTATGAGAGTATGTGTAGTTGTTATCAAGTTCCAGAGAGCATGCAGCATCTTGCCATCACATCCACATGTTAATAATTAAAGCACTTTGTCTAAAAATCAGGATCAGGAAAGCGTGTTGTGTCTATAAAAGTAAAAGTGAGCCACGTGCGAGGCCTCTCTGATTTCCTTTTGACCTATATCTTTCAGGAGCCATCACAGCAAACAGTCCCCACTAGAGAGAACATATACAAATACCAACATCAAATATTCATCCCTCTTTGTCCTCAGGCTGGTGGGAGCTTTAAATTCAGAGCGAAAACAAAAAATTGTGAAGTAAGAAAGGTGTGAGAAGTGAGGCACAGTGAAGTCATTTGTCTCCCAATCATAATCCCTCTGAGGCTGCACTTTGAGGCCAGTGAGCACAACAGAAAGGAGACTTTAGGACATACGTGTTTCCAATATGGACACTATTTATAGCCTGGAGCAAAGCTCTCTGTGTGCAATATCACTTGAGCTGCAAAGCAACCCCCCCTCAAACTATACAGCGAAATACACGCACACATGTAAGCCACATTACTCACACTTTTTAACAAAACGTGCAGCTCACCATGCTCTAGAGAGGGAGGGGTGTTGTAATACAGATCAAGGTGGTGAAAAGCAGGCTGGCTTTGAAATGCAAATTACTCACTGTGCCTCAGAGCACAAAATCCACAGTCTGTGTTTCATGCAAAACACATGATGTCATTTTAGAAAGACAATCCAGATATGCCAAAATGTTTTTATTGAAATAAGAAGTGGCCATTAGTTTGTCTCAGGAGACAGTGGAGCTATCAAATTAAAAAGACATTCATTGAACTTCAATCATTACCATGTCACAAGGATGGCTGCAAAGTAGAAATTGCACCAGATATTCAGAATAAAGCCAAACTCTTTATTTAACAAAAGGAAAAAAATCCCCTATAAATGAGAGATGGCATTTTACATGAACCAAGAGCCCTCTGCTGGTGAAACAACAGACAAACCCGTGAAAGGATACTACAAAAGAAATGTAAACAAAATAATGAGCCCCAAACAATATAAAGGATTGAATCCCTCTTACCATAAACGTATGACAAAAAAATGTTTGCATCACTAATCATGCACACTAACTCTGACCAAAACAGATGCCTTGACAAAAGGCACAAAATGACGTATTTACGCTTTGGCTTTTTAACATTCTGTAAAAGGCAACATTATTGGCATATGTTGAACTATGATTGCAAAGTTCACAACTGAAACAGTGGAGTTTTGCAAAGCTGATATAATGATTATAAAGTGAAAGACTAATTTGCATAGACTTTAAAGCAGAAGTAAAAGTTCGATTATCTAAAACGCACTTCAAAGATGGTGATGTCTTGCAGACTAATTTCTTCCATTCAGAAGTTAGCTGCAAATTAATTTTATTGACCAGTTAAACCAGTATCATGAAAGTCAATAGTCAAGAGTATAATAGTCATATCATAACTTTAAGTTATATCTAATTATATCTAATTTTGCCCTAGTAACACTGAATAATATATTTATAAAGTACTACACTAAATGGTTGTAATAATCTAAAATATTGTTCCTCCAAATATGATCTTCTTTAATGATTAGAACTAACTTAGACTTGTAATTTCTGCATTTTAGGTACTTGTATAATATAGTTCAGTCAAGTTCTATAGTACAGTTAGTTTTGAATTGAGTGTGTATATATATATATATATGGAAACCATACAGTAGCAAAAGAAATCATAATTAAAGAAGAAAAAATTACAATTTAATATTGATTTACTGTTGTCATAGGAAAACTAACATCACTGGCATGCATCAGAGGTGATAGAAAGTATGATAACATTGTTTCAGTGTGGTCATATCTTCTATATGAGAGATTGTCTTCTTTTTCTTTTAGTCGCTACCTCCACAGAGCTTCACCAGCAGCTTCTTGTAATCTCCGGACGTATCACCCTGAGAAATGTGCAAAATTTTAATCACACTAAAAAGGAAACACAGCTGAAACTGTGATTGTGACGATAGCATGATTAGTTGGACTTACAGAGATGTCAGTATACAGTGACTTTCCATAGGCCTTCAGATACTCCTGTCTGATGTCCAACATATCTACCTCAGAGCGGGACACCATGATTCGGATCAGGGTCCTGTCTTTGGTGCCTGCACCCTGTCAACACACCAAACATGATTTATTTCTTCTCCTCAGGACCTCCACAACAGCATCACTGATAATTAGAATAAAATGTGATCATTAACAGCAGCTCTACCTTCATGGCCTTGTGGAGCCTTTCTGCAAAGTAAGCAGGAGTGTTCTTGATGCATTTCACTAGGAAATAAGAACAGATATTATTGTTAGTCAATGCAGACAAGTTTTAATCAATCAATATATATATTAAAATGACTCTTCTGGTTTAGGTTCATAGAAAAAGCACAAAGAACATACCCACAGCCACCATGCCATCCTCCAAATGGCCTGACATTTCCCTGCAGATACTCTTCTCAATTTCCTTCCCACACATCTGCTGATACTCATGGAAGACTAACAAAAAAAACAAACAAAAAAAACAAAATCAAAACTGACATGCAAATACATACGTGCCAAAAGTTCAACAATTGATGGTGGTGGAAAAAACATTTGGGGAACTTCATTAGATGAAGAAGGTAAAATAATGCCACAATGTCGAAATAACAAACCTGCTCGAAGGTGAGGCTTGCTGCGAGCACAGAGGATGGCATTAAACTGAGACTCATCTGTTCCAACTTTATTTTCTCCAGCAGCATACAATTTCTGTTATCGGCAATCATAAACACAAGAACATTGTCAGAAGTGCTAATTACTCTCTGACTGAGAACAATAAAACCAACTCTACACCAGTACCTGAGCATCCTGTTTGGCCAGTGAGATGTCAACAGTCTCTCTTTCATCACGATTTCCCTAGATTGAGTTAAACATGTTTAGGTTACCGACTGCATGGGTGGAGTATACTGGCACAGTCATGGCCTGAGTGTGAGAGCTCATTATAAATCAAACTTATAACGTGGAGTCAGTACCTGACTGAGGGAGACCAGGAGTCTACGGAAGTGGCCTGAGGTGTCACTGATGATCGCGTCCTCCAGCTTCTTCCCATACTCTGGAAGGAAGGTGCAGCTTTTTTCAGGGAAATACATTCATTTTCATAATGTTTGCATTTTGGTCAGACACCACTTTACACAGTCCCTTTAGGAACAGCAAACAAAAGGCTTGTCACAGTGCATAAGAAGGTTTTCAGATACTTTCACCTGATAAGTTATTACAACACTTACATTTTAAAGGTAAATATAATGTGATATATTATTTTTATTTATCTCAGATCTAATCAATATGATACTTAAGTAATATGGTCATGATTTAAAAATATAGAAGGTGGGTTTAAGACACTGAACATTTATTAAATTTGGATGGTTATGCTCAAAACCTGTAACAATAACCACAATATTAGATCTAAACAGCACAAGAACACAAGTTACTTATTAGTTTCATTATTCTCTGACTCCCTGTTACAGGGCTCGGTGCAAAAGTAGGAATAAATGTGAACTCACCAGCTTTGTAGATTCTGTTGATTTCCTGAATTTCTGCATTGGAGCGTGATGACAGAATCTCAATCAGACAAGCCTCATCTGTTCCTGCACCCTGAGGAAATAAAGAGAAGACAAACTCAACTCAAAGACAAACATGTTTTTAACTTCACTGGTCATCAGCCATGATCCAGGTCTAATTTCCTTTGGCCTGCATTTGCATTTAGAGTTGTTTTTCCCTACACTTATTTTCCTATTAAATGATTGCACAATGCAGTTCGGACTTCATAACCACAATGGAGGCATCTGGTGAAGCAATAGCTCAAGCTTCCAACCTTTATAGCCTCCCGGAGTTCAGATGCATCAAAGTGTGAAGGGCTCATCATCATTGCAAGAACCAGGTTCTCAAAGTTTCCGGTGAGCTCAGACTTCAGATCACGGATCAAATCCTAAGAGCAAAATAAATCAAAACAAAAACACTTGAGGTTATTTATAACTCAAACATAATAACAACGTTAAACAAACTATGAACTATATTAGAAACACACCTTTCCATAAGTAGTTTTGTAGGCAGCTACCATTGGAACCCTCTGCCTGTTTGAACGATTCCCCAGCAGTTCAATAATAGCGTTTTCATCAGTGCCTGTTCAATGTTCATTTTGAGATTAGATCTTCATGTATAAAAAGGAAATTTTAAAAATTAAAGAACTTTTTCATCAAATTACTGACCGAAACCCTTCATAGCCTTTCGAAGAACTTCAACATCCTTCAGAGGATCAGCCCCTGGGAAGTCTTTAATAGAACCCCTGTATCCTCGCTGTACATGTAAAGAAGAAATAAAAAACATTAGAAGATAAAGTACAACACACAGTTACACCTGGTGTTTCATCTGTGCACCCTGGAAACTGTTTCAGAGAAGACCTATTATGAAGACTAATTCTTACAGACATGGCAGGTGCCTGAGGGTTGGATGGAACTCCACCTCCATATGCAGGCATTGAGGGGTTAGTCGCAGGGGCTCCAGGGTAATTTGGCATGGGTTGGCCTGGGGTGGGGCCTCCTGGGTATCCCTGCTGAGCTCCAGGCTGCAAACAAAGGATAGTTTTGAGTGCTGAGTACATAGTGACAAACTTCATTCAGAGCAAGTAAAGTCCCAGTAAAGGGGCCAGTGAACATAAGGTGAGCAAAAAGGAGCTAAATGTTATGTACCGTGCCATAGCCACCTGGTGCTGCACCCCAGCCTCCACCTGCAAAGAAAATACTGTCATTCAAAATCAAATTCATTCAAAAAAAAAAAAAAGGACAAATATGTGAAATGTGTTTTCCATTTTTGTAAATCCTCATCACCTCATTACACATCATGCCTCACCTCCTTGAGGATACCCTCCCGCTCCAGGCTGTTGATATCCTCCCGCTCCAGGCTGTTGATATCCTCCTGCTCCCGGTTGTGGATATCCTCCTGCTCCCGGTTGTGGATATCCTCCTGCTCCAGGCTGTGGATATCCTCCTGCCTGAGGAGGGAAGCCTCCACCTTGGGCAGGATAGCCACCAGCCTGGGGAGGGTAGCCCCCTGCTGCTGGAGGGTAGCCACCAGCCGGGGGTGGGTATCCACCAGGCTGTTGGGGGTAGCCTCCTGGTCCGGGAGGGTAGCCACCTGCTTGGGGTGGATAGCCACCAGCTTGGGGTGGATATGCCCCTGGTTGAGGTGGGTAGCCACCACCCTGAGGTGGGTATCCACCGGATTGTGGAGGGTATCCTGGGTAGCTCATCTTCAGAACCTGGAAGTGACATGAAGTTGTTGACTGTTACTGTGATGTACATTTGAGAGCCCTCCATGTCCAGGAACTATAAAGGTGTAACTTGGTAACTTGGTTAAATCATGACTGTGTGCAACACTCAGTCGGACTAGTAGAACAGGTAGTCACCAACCCAAAGGTGCAAAATAATAGAATATAAAAACTAAACTAAACAAACCTTAATTGTATCTTATATTATTTATAGCCTATGGAATAAAGATAAGATAATAAAGACAAGTTCCAACCTGCTTCATAACCTGCTCCACCTTTCGACTCAGTAATCTATAGTGCCACCCCTGAACGTATGGAGTAACCTACTTCAAGTATTTCAGGTTTTTCTGGTACTGGGCGTTACACGCCCTTCAGCGAACACACTCCAGGGGCTACAGAGTGACAGCCAGGAACGAGTGAGAAGTGTGTGGGAGTGAAAAAAGCACTAAAGTGAACATTTCAGGACTGTAGATGTGCTTTGTTTACATGGACACAAGAAACTAAGTAACAGGTAAAATCATACAAGCTGCTCTGCAAGTCAAGTTCTGGACTTATGTGGTTATTCACAGTAAAACAATTCACGTATAAAAAAAGAGAGATCTATCCAGGGTAAAGTTTAGATTGAATGATTCTGAACTCAAACATGCATGACTGGGTTAATAACACGCTCTTGTTGAAGGGCGTTGGATCATTTGTATTCCCTTGAAGCCAGCGGTGAGGCTTTTAAGTGTTACCGGAAATATTGCAACTTCGGCCAAACACAATTGCAAAACACATACTGGGATATCTGTGAGAGTGCTGACAAAAAGAACCATTACAGAAACGATGTGAATCGGTTTGATGAACGGGTTAGTCCTTTCTTAGCATTTGCATTTTTTTTATAAGAATAATTTAACAGTACAGCACTGATTGCTCCTGTTGTTCTGTGCGCTATTCTAACTTCTTGGCACGGTAAATGACGAGGACGTGCATAGTCACACCCCCATGCACGGACTTACTGGAAAGCACCAAAGCTCCTAATCCGCTAGAGTAGCCTATATCACAGGCCTGCTGTTTCTCACCAACCACCCAAGTAGCATCCGAGCTAAGACTTACAGCAGGCTGCGCTTTCTGTGATCTGGGTACAGTAACGAGGCGTCATCCGTTGATTACGCACCGCCTTTGATTTCCAGGAGTTTGGAGCGACGCTGCGCTCCCTCAACGTTACATAACTCTCTTATTTTAGCTTGTAGCGTCCAACACAAACACACAGCACAGCACAGCACAGCGGAGCACTAAGGCCTTCATGAACAGAGAAAGTTAAAGCTACATGTGTGTGTGTGCCATTTGGAGACTTTTAAAATGGAGAAAGTTCCGTGTTTGTTTCGGTTGAGTCACCGCTCAGCGGCTGTTTCATTAAGCTCAGGCCAATTTCCTGCACGCCACGCAACGCGGGGGCCAAAAAGGCAACGACGTCGACTCACGCAACGCGGATTGTTTTAACGATTTTCGTGCGTATTCATAATCCAAAGCGAGAATATTAAAGCAACTTACTTGACAGACTGGGACTTCAGATCCAGGAAGAGGCGAGAGGCGCAGCGGGCGGCGCAGGGACAGGGAGCAGCCTGGTTGTGGGTGGTGTCCTCCTCGTATTGTTTCCGTCCTGCAGTAATAACCTTTGCTCTCTCTCTTATTAACACACACATTCAGAGAAGAGAGAGCAGCCTGATCGTGACTCATCCGCCTGCCGTGGCTCATTCTTGCCAGAGGGGACACTCAAATGTTGTCTGCGTGTAATTACATTTGTTGTGTAAGATCTCGAGTCTGTGGATTTGATTAGTAAAAATGTTTTGTGCAGCTTTTGTGAAAACAAAAAGGTGCATGAGTTTCTGCATGAGGATTTGCAACAAGTAGAAGTAAACCCTCCTTAAAGCACAGTCTATGAAGTCTGAACCTGAAAACAGCGTCATGGGTCCAGTTGGTTGGAGAAAACAACAGATCAGTTGTATAAACTCCAGAACTGTATACAGAAAACATGCTGTGTTTCTGCTCTAACCTTTGTTGAGCACCTTTGTTTTGTGTGAGTCTATGGAGTAAGAGTATAGAAGTAAAGACTGCTTCCTAAAGCCCTTTCAGTGGCAGTGATGGGGGCCAGCATCCAAAAAGTGTATTCAGATGTGCATCTAAACCTACTGTCTGAGTTTATTACATCAGGAGGACATCAAAAGTCTTTTTAGGATAAGCATAGTATCTTTGTGTTGCAGTGGAAACAGAAACCAAAAAGATAAATCTGTGCTAAAAAGGCAGCATCTCTACAAGACATCACTTCAATGTGTTTAATACGGTTTGCACTCAGGGAGGAGTGTGGCCCTCATCACATAATAAGAAATCTAAACTAAGAGAAAAATAAACAAAACAAAACAAAACAGAAATATGTATGAATAACATTAGATGTTGGTGACTTAACAAAAACACAGTTATTATTTATTTGTTGAAAACAACCAAAACTATAAATTAAAGTTTTCTATTGCAAAAATATAGTTTACACCAGTTTTATTAGAGTCCAGTGCAAACAACAACACTAGATGGCAGCAGAATACTTGAGCAGCGCAGGACAGAGACTACCCACAGCCATCACTTCAGTTAACATATAATAATACTGAGTGTAGATGATCATATTCATAAAAAGTCAGCAGACAGAACAAACACACTCATGTTGGACCTCCTGTGTGCTGTGACACAGCGGTCCTGATTGGAGCGCCACTTACACATCGCCCCTGCATTCAGGCATTTGCTCTTCATGCTCCAAGTGTGCCCACCCCCACTGACTGCTGTCCCGTTACTGGGGTCCTTCAGGACTCCCCGTGTGCGCACAAGGGTCGCACCCATCCAGCCGGAGTCGTAGGGGAATGCCTGAAAGAAGCTGGATTATCCAGAGTATCCAGTGCTTTTCCAAGAGGCGCAGTGCTCCAAAGCCAATATGATGTCTGCTATAGAGGCTGCTACTCCCGTGTACCAGCCTGCACAGCTGCTCAGCTGGGTCTACATGTCTTTGCAAGACAGACAGAGCAGCGCCTTTGACGAGTTCAGAGCCGAGTCGGACGCTTCTCCTCAGGTCATGAACAGCTCCAAGCGCAGCGCAGCAGATCTGAGCTCCAACTATCTCAACAAGTTCTTCCATCTGAGGAGTGAGGTAGAGTTCATGTTCCGCTGTCATGATGATTAACACTCTGCATGGTTGCTTGCAGGTTTACGACATTCAGTCTCATGCACAGATTCATCTTTTTTAACGCTGCATGTCTTAAATATCTCCCTCAAGGAGCTCATGAATATTATTCTATTGCACATGTTTGACTTCTTTTGGTTGCCCATGCTGTTAACCTCACCTGCATGCCTTCACTAGGTCGCACCGTGGTGAGTGGGTTGGATATGAATATGTGTTTTGTGCCCACGTATAGTGCCTGAGTGTGTTCAGACTGTTCTGGTGTCAGTGTGCAGGTGGTGGGGGAATGGCACGTTGAGAAAGGCCTCTCACAAGGTTTTATAAATGTTAGAGCTCACTGTGGCCGGGGCTGTATACAGTGTTTACTCAGCAGGGTTTGTTGTAACTCAATTTAATACTAACCCATATAGGAATTTGGGAAAATATAACATGTAGTCAGTACATAAGTTGTCATTTCTTAACTGAGAAAACCCCTTTTGTTACTTTAAAAATGAAAAAGTTCAAATCATACGCTGCACACATGCAGCACATTACTCACTCCAATGTGCATCTGATCACAATTCTCTTTCTGTGATGTCTTCAGAGTAAGCAGGCAGTGTCTGCAGGCTGCTCTTCATGCTTGCCCTGCGGTGCCATAGTACCCATCTCCTCCAGAGACACAATGATGCTGATTGTACCGTGCCATTAGCACCAGTTGGAAGAATGCATGACAAAGGCATTATTTTGTTCTGGACAAGGAAGTGGACACTATTGGCTCACAGAGTAAATGCAGTAAAGGCAGCACATCTGCAGAAATGAAATAATGTGTCCTACTGTCGGAGGGCCAAACAGGAGAATCAATCAGCGTGATGGACTGGCATACCGGCTGAAATGCCCTTTCATCACGCAGTCATAACAACGTTCTACTGTGTTTAGAACTAAAATGATAAATTGATGAGTCGAAACTACAACAGAAAATTACGCAACAAGGACTCGGATAGTCCATGAAGTAATCAGGAAATCAGTGTTTTTTGCCTCTTTATATAATTGTGATTTCATAAATAATATGAAAATGTTTGGATTTTGACCTTTTTTGACAAACAAGCTGTGTGTGAACATCAACCTCAGCTTTGGGAAACATATTTAAAGTGTCTGACATTTTACATTTTACTCTCTCTTGATTCTCTGAATGCATATCAACCTTTAAAGATACACGGTTCTCTCTCTGTCTTTGTCTGTTTTTCTCTAAGGCCTTGAACAACAATTTCTACAAGAGCTCCTCACCCTACGGGTCCCTCAACAATATCGTTGACGGCTTGAGCTGTCTGGCAGACCATTTCTCAGACCTCTCCCTGTCCCCAGAGACACACAAGCCCAGCAAAAGGCCACCACCCAACTACCTGTGCCACCTTTGCTTCAACAAGGGACACTACATCAAAGACTGCCCTCAGGTGAGCCAGTGATTGATGCTATATGTGAGTCAGGTGCAGATCTGCACAGAATACAGCCTAAACTGGAACAGCTGTTCCATGTGTGGGTCATTTCAGCTGTCTATCAAATGCATCCATCCATTTGTTTTGAAGTGCTGTGTGAAAAATATAAATTCACGCTGTGAATACAGTGAAACGTTCGATCAAATCCTGCTTCATCACAGTTGTAGACATATATTCACCCTCTTTTTTATATTGTGGTATTAAAAACTAGAAAGTCCCAGTTTGAATATTATGTTTAAAGTATTTTTTCAGTGTGAAATAGACTTCTCAGCACATATTTGAGTTAGATGTACCACTGCAAGTTGGTAATGAGCAGCAGATGCCAGATTGGATCTCAGAGCTGGCCTTAATGAAAGATGATAGGTTTCTCCTTGGAACCAGGCATGAGCTCCACTCCAAACACAAAAGAAATATTACCACTGCTTTATGTGCAGCTGCAGATCTCCATTGTTCATGTTCAGAGGGAAATGCCTGACATTTGTTAGGTGTAATGGAAATAATGAAATGACTGATGGGCAGCGTGCGCCCGAGAAAGCAAGGTTTACAAAAAAAAACAAAAAAAAAACAAACAAATTTGAATAGCTGGTAAAGTTTTAGTGGCCAATTATATAATAAAGTGTAACTACTTCTTTTTGTGGAGCCAGCTGAGGATTTACTAGTGTAAAACATGAAACATTCCCTAATAATTTCACTGATAATACATCTATATTTCTTTTTGTCAGTTTTAGTAGGCCCTTTAGTAAGTTTATAAATACTATCATATCCGAAAAGGGAAGTTGTACACAGCTTTTAGACTGTCAAACATCATCATCGGGGGGAGGTGTTACATTTCTTTGTGGCTTGAATACCAGCTGTGTGCACTTAAAGCCATAGTTGGACATTTTGAGAGAAACTTGGTCTCTCGCTGAAAGTAAGATGAGAAGATTGATAGCCTTCACATCTGTATGGTAATTATGCAGCTGGAACCAGCAGCCTGTTCACTCTGTTTAGACTGGAAACAGGCAGAAACAACGAGTTTGGCTCTGTCCTCTGACGCAGCTCGGCTAGTCTGTCCTGTCCTGGCCGTAGAGAGCTTGACCCATATTTTGATCGCTCCGGTGTTGTATTGGAAAAGCACATCACCTCTATCACTTCCAACAAGGAGGAGGCTCAACAGTGAACAAAAGCAGTGGAGGAATGTGAGGAATGAAGAGAAAATAATTAGCAGTGAGCATATAGCTCTTTTTCACATCTGTGCACACCTGCCAAACATTACAAGGTTCATCGGCTCTAGAAATATATCCCCGGGTCTGAAGGGAAGAAGCTTTTAACCACTCACTGTCCACACACACACACTAAACCTCGTCCCTGAGTACATATCAGGTTGAGCCTCTTTGTTTTGCTCATTTATGGCACAGACCAGAGCGTTGCAAATTTACTTGTATAAAAGCTTGTTTTTTTCTATGGAGTGATTTGAAACATGCAACATCTAATCAACTATGAACTTCTTCCTGGACTGTTTGTGGTGGTTTCCCGTAGCTGTTTGTACTTGAGCTGCAGGAATCAAAGTATGTCATAGCCCACACAGAAAGTGTGCGCGGGGCCTTCAGCAGTCCTGCTCTGGGTAGAATGAGGCCCATGTCAACCTTAAAAGTCTTCCTCTTTGATAAAGAAACACTTATGATTTTAAAAAGTAACGTGCCAGTCTATGCATTTTGGTTGTGTTGCCACACAGATGATACTATCCATACTGTGGTCTGCACGTCAATGGTAAACACCCTGTCGACAGCACAGTGGAGAGTTGGGTTACGTGCTTCACCAGGGGGTTAAGACGTCAAAGGATTGCTCAGAGATATTTACGATTCTTCTTTGCAGCCACACCTCTTAAAATGTGAAAAATCTGGAAACCATTTCTGCTGGCTGGCTGTTGCTCGTACTCAGAATTGGAAAGATGATGTCAGATTTTATCACGTCTTGCTTATAGTTCAGGCCCAAAGCGATGATTGCTGAGCTGTGATCGTGACAAAAGGCCTCTTCAATCGAAGCTGAGCCGAATGTTCATCTGAAGCTGGAACTAATGAACAAACTGCTTTTTGTTCTTGTTGGCTGGAATCTGAAGCAGTTGTAGCTCTAGACAACTGAAAGAAATAGCTCTGTTACAGAACGTTTTGCTATCTTATTGTATTGGATTGCAGAAAACTTACTTATTTACTTCAATTTGTTACTTGCTGTAGAATTAGTGGGTTAAGCTGCAAATGATAATTGCGATCATTAAACTACTTGGAATTTCATCCAAACAACTAAACTATGCCAGTTTAACTCAGGGTTACCACATTTGATTAACCCCATGCCAGATAAACAGCTAAACCTGGTTACTGTAAAGAGAATACACAAGTGACAGTGTGCGGACAGTAAATGGGTGTATAGTGGGAATAAATAAATAAGGAGAGCATTGTTTCTCCAAAGGGCCTGTGGAACCAAAGGTCAGGAAGTCAGGCTGTATTGTTCGCACCAGCTTTGCTTGGCTGCAGTCATCGCCGTCTCTCTCGCTGTCTATCTGGATGTGCATGGGACGTTATCAGACACTCATTTAAAGGGCCAGATAGCAGCTGCTCAGAGATGTCTGCACAACAGAACAGAACAGGAAGTGGGTGTATGCCTTTACTGCTGCTGTTTGATTGTATTTAAATGGTAAAGAAAAAGTCGGCTTTGATAATTACTTTTGACAGAGGAACGGACAGCTTATAGAAAGAATAATTTATATTTAGTCATTAAAGGCAAGTTGTCTAAGTTTGACCCATTAAGCTGTTTTAAACATTTTCTTTAACCTGGAGTGACACTGCACAGCTTTCAGTATTTGCCACAAATCTATTTGTTCTTCATTACATTGGAAAAACATCTGAGATTAACTTCAGATCCCCATTTAATAACAACGTGTCTGTGTGCTCAGCTTTCATGTTCCTGCCAAGACATTGACTGATGTGAGATGGATACCACTCTCGTACCCATCTGTTAAATCTGAAGATATAATCAGGACAGGGTCAGCTTAGCTTTGAGCTTAATTACCTCATAGCTGTAGTTTTATATCTTTATGTTTATCAGAAATGTGAGTCATATCTTTGGAATATATCATCACAAAAAAAATATTATTCAGCAGTTTGAGTAGTTAAAGTGCCCGAATGTCGCCATTCACTGTTTTCCAGGTAAAGTGATACCATTAATTCCAACAGCTGAATGTGTAACTGGTGAATGTCAAACAACACTGTCTGATTACTGGAGCTTTGGTCCTTTTGTTTTCTCTGCTGATAAACCTTCCTGTCTGTCCTCACTGTGCTGTCTGTTGCTTTTGGCCGGATCATCTGCAGAGGAGGATGAGTCAGATAGAGGAAACCCTGGAATGTGGGGTAGATTCATTGTTTATCAGCCTCCCTCTGATTAATAGTAGCTGTCATCTGCTCAAAGCTAACGTAGAAGTTGGAAAAGAATGATGGAGGAACGCGGCTCGTGTGGAGGGGTCGTTTGAAGAGCACTTCCATGAACTTTCTTCCTTTGAAGGAAAGAAAAGGGGAAGTTCATCTGTCTGTAGCTTTAAAACATAAACACACACACTTTATTACGTATATATAAAATTAATTGGGAAAGAAAAGCCTCAGTTATGTTAATTTTGCTCCTTGTCTTTCTTGCTCATCATGCACCCTTAAACTTTTCTATGATTCCCATCAACCACCAGTTCCCACTCCACCTATTTACTTAAACTAACCACATACCTTCTGCCAGATGTTTTCTTTCCTTTTCCAGCCTCCATTACCTGTGTTTTAATCCATTACCTGCTCTTTAACCAGCAAACTGATTTGCCAGATCTACAGTATTGTAAGCTTTCACTCTCTCCGTTCATTAGACGTCACGTGACTGCCTGCTTGTTTTTATTTGTGTCCTCCATCTCTTCCTGAAGTGCTCATTTACAGATGCTTGGAAATGCTGTTATCCCTACTGACTGGAAATTAAACATGTGACTGCACAATTGTAGCATCTCATGATTGATGATTGCACATTATGTATGATGCTGACTGTAGCAGTATCAGATACTGATCAAACTCAGTGTTGGCCATGACCGAACAACAGACAGAACAACCTGCCATCCCTAGGTTTACTCACTACTGGCTGGATTTTGCTCAGCTGTATTTAAGCTCAGAGTTGGGAGTATTTTATTGTAGCATATCTTGTTTGTCTGCCAGCCCACCTGCTCTTCTCATTCACTCATTGTTGAAGCATAACGCCAGTTTACAGCTGTACTGTATATGTCATCAACTTAGCCACAGCCAGTACTGGAGCTCGGTGTGACTCTGGATGGGGCAGCGAGTCTATGACTAGATAATCCTCTTTCAACGAAAGCAGCACTGTATGTGAAATAGATGCTGAGAAGTAAAAGGCCTGTGAATCTGTGTGTGGGAGTCACCCTGCCAGTTTAAAGACTCGAGACTCAACTGAACAATGAGACTGAAGGAAGACTGAAAATCTGGAAAATCATGCAGGAAAACAAAACTAATCACTGCCCCTTAAGCCTCCAGTTGCTTGTATGTAATACATATTTATTTTGGACAAGGGGACAATAAATCTGCTCTAAGATGTGCAAGATTTACAGAAAGTTTACCTGGAAGTTTTACAGCTAAATGCTGTTAAATTAATCATTCGTTATCTGGAGGTTTCTATAAGTAATTTGGACCTGATATATTCTGGGAAAGAGGAAGCTCCATTGTGTAAAACAGGACATAAGTTTGCTTTCACTGGCCAGGGAGCACCTCACATCTTGTTTCCTTGAATTGGAGATCTGCGGTTTGCACTTATCATTGTGGCGAAGCTGGTGGAAAAGCTGCATTTAAACCTCTGTTAAAGGCAGGAATGCTGAGTTCAGCACAATTGACACAGTGAGAAACGAGCATGTCGGTAGAGTTCCCAGCTTCAGATAAGTTAACTGTCATAATCTGTACAGCAGAGAGTCTGTCGAAGTCATGCTCCAGAAACGGATACAGAATTTAATAGAGAAAGAATTTTGTTTAAGTTTTTTACACTTGCACTTGCTCGTTCCACCTTCGTTAGACATCATCATTATGTTCAGTTACGCCTGTTGTTTGTGTCACCACAGTTTATCAAATGAATGGTTGTATTCTGACAGCTTTTTGAATCCAAATGTATCATCATGTGTTTGAAAACATAACGTTTGAGGTCAGCACTTCTTTTCAGGGAAGTAGAGAAGTTATCCATGTATTGTTTTAAACCCTCCTTGAGACAATTGATTTCATAGTATAATAAAAAAGAATCACCCCTGGACACTCTGGACAATGTGATGTTTTGCTTTGGTAACAGCTGGACGTCTTCCCAATGCTGTTTGATAGAAATAAAGTGCTGTGGGTTTGTTAGTGTGGAGTAATTGACCACATGGTGTCAGGATGGATGTCTCGTGGGGGTACGGAGGTGGGGGAGAGAGGGAATGAGCAAAGGAGAAAGGAGAAGGAGTGGGGGGGGGTGAGGATTTTGGTAGTTCATTGTTTATCCTGATGATTTCCAGATGATGGCAGAGGGAGGCAGCCAACCTCCTAGGCCTCCCCCACAAGGCTTCAAGGATCTGGACCAAGCTTATCTGCTATAGCGTGAAAATCTGGCTTTACATCACTTCGTGCACTCTGGGGCTGATTTAGAATAGACAAGTTAACTTATGGATTTTGTGCACAATGTGCTGTAATGCTAGGTGTGTTAAAACAAAACAAACAAAAAATATTTCTGCATATACTGTATATAGACTTTCAATTAAATATGAACAATGGGTTTTATGAGAAATGTGCAGTTTGGACCTATTTACCACTGTGTGATAAGGAACAAGAATATATTTCTATGAAATTTGGGAATGGTATTTATGATCCCTGGATGATGAATCCTAATAACTTTGATGATCTCCCTGACTTTCCCTCTCTCTCATGCTGTTATTCTGTGTGGTCTCTGCCTCCAGCTGTTGAATGTAGAATGGCATAAAATTAAATACAGATATTCACCTCAGGATGAATTCACATAACTTTGGTAATTCCTTAACCTTTAAGTAACATCATCAACAATTTGATTTCTAGTGCTCTGCAATGACCTGAGTGTAGTAACTATATACTGTAATTTGACACAAATATGAATCTCTGTGATATTGCCCAGTCCTGCATTATCGTATATGTATGAGTTGGAAAATTTCTAATAATATTTTCAACAGTGTTTTATTAATATATATTTAAAAATACATTTTAAATGTGTGTTAAATAAACTGGTCATATCATGCAGGAGTGTGATTTTGATTTTGTGATTTGATGGGACCAGTGGAAAGTCCAGAGTGTGCTGTGCCCTTTGCTGCCCTGTGGGCGCCAGACTTTAGGTAGAATTTGTTTTGCTTGTTCTGCAGAGTGAAAGCTGTTTCCTCCCTCAGGAAGATGCTGCTCTGTCTGCTCTCCCTGTTGGCGCTTGAAAAAGAAGGCTGTCATCAAAAGTGACCTCCCACGGTGCCCTGTGGTGGCTCGAAATGCCTCACAGTGGCCTTAACGGTTACAGGCTTGTTTGTTGGAATCTTAAACATGTTTTTTTTTTCTTTAAAGATGTAGTCCTAGAAAAGAATAAATGATCTGTTAGAAGTTTTCAACCTGACATGTGTTCCTGCAGTGAAATCAAAACAATATTCTTATGTGAACTCCTCTGGTGGTGCAGATTCAGACTTGCCCTACTTTTCAGCAGAGGTGCGTTTAATTGAAACCAGTCAAGATGATTTCTTCGTGATGGCTTTAAGATTTTGTCATGTTATACAAGTGCAGAGTTCATCTGGGTTTTATTTCCTCCCTGCTAAAATCTCTGTGTCCTGATTGGTGCGTTGGGGCCAGTTTGGAGAGATGACTGAGAGCCTGAGGTATTTGTCCTATAGCAGGGAGGCCTCTCCCATTGGTCCCCCCACAGGCCAGGGCCTCCTTTATGGTCCCCTGGGAACACAGCTGGAGAGAGAGAGTTCATTTCTTTTTTTTTTTCCTCCACATGTTTATTGAAAGTTTCAACTTCAATAATGCACACAGTGAAACACAAGAATACATTTAGACACACACAGTACACACATGAAAGAAGAAGAAAATAAGATGCTTGGTGATAAGAAAATCACTTCTATAAGATGGATCCAGCGCCTCTATCCAGACAGCGTGGATAATGGGGCAATGAAGTAAAGGGCCTATCGATGTTCCACATTTAATAGACAGTTCTAGACTACAAGGATGAAATTGATTTACCAAGAATGGAGTTGTGCACATTCTCATTATCCATTTAAACCGGAGCAGTCTGAAATGAGTATTTATGGATTGTGTTGAAGTGTTTAAACATTTGAACAGAGCTCTTGCCTGGGCCTCTTTGGCGATCACGTCTTTAATATCCTCACTCCATGCAGGCTTTTATTAACAGATTAGTCAGCAGGATTTTCCACAGTCAATTTATAGAACTGTGAAATTGAATATCATTCTATGAGGACTCGATCGCAAAATCATTTATCAATGTCAGCCAGGGTTTAATCTCTCTCTGATCTTAATTTTCAAATTTTCAAAAAATACTGAAGCCTCTTCATTGTTGTTCGCTGCAGCTAATGTTGGCCCTGCTGCTGGAAACATCTGCACAGCTGTGACTGATGTCCTGGGGAAGCACAGATACTATTCCACTTCCATTTAATTCTACTAGCACCAGGGAATTGCATCCATACTCGGAACAGTTGTACTATTCATCACCTTTTGCTGATTATGTTTTCAACATGTTTAATTCGAGTTGCTTTCTGCTTCCGCACAGGCTCGACCTAAAGGTGAAGGCCTGACCCCGTACCAGGGAAAGAAGAGGTGTTTCGGTGAATATAAATGCCCAAAATGCAAGAGGAAGTGGATGAGCGGGAACTCCTGGGCCAACATGGGACAAGAATGTATCAAGTGCCACATCAATGTCTACCCTCATAAGCAGGTACAGCACAGAATGACAGAATAAATGTTCTTATCTGTGAATTTTAATAGTGTCTCCTAACATTTAATGTTTTTAATACTTTATGTAGCTGCTGGTTGATGTTTTGCTGCATAATTAAATGACTACCATATGTTTGATTTTACTGTAGTTGTGCTTGTTGCTCAGTCTGAGACCAGTGTCATAGCTGGAATTGTAAAGTCCACAGTCCCCACTGGCATAAAAAGAAATCTGTTGAGTCTGATTGGCTCAGATTGTGTGTTTTAATTAATTCTCCACACTTCCAGAAACTACATTTTAACAACAGAAGTATCAGTGGCGCCAACAGCTACGTCTGTTCCAACTAATTCCAATTATTTTTCCCAGCGTCCTCTGGAGAAACCAGATGGGTTAGATGTGTCCGACCAGAGCAAAGAGCACCCCCAACACTTGTGTGAAAAATGCAAAGTCCTGGGCTACTACTGTCGCCGTGTGCAATAACACCCTCGTTATAAAAGAGGAAGGGTTATATTTTAATTTCTAAAAAAAAAAAAAAACCTGATAATAAACTTTTTTCACCTGTAATGCATCTAATGGTTGATTGTTATGACATATTCTCTCTGACGCTGTGACCCTCAGTGTAAGAAGCTGATTGTGGTGGAAATTTTCTGCAGTATTTCTCCGCAGAGACGAGTGCTATGGCTGTGCTGCGTTCTAGCGAGTCACTCAAAATTATCACCATGTGAATATTCATGTGAAGTCCTAACTATGAACAAAGAATCTTACCAACTGTGAATTAAGAAACTTTAGCTCTGTGTTTCCAGATGAAGATTCTCTTTTACATGTTTGTATATTCCACAAATAACTTAAATGTTTTCTGTATAAAATATGCAACAAGTCTTTACTAAGAAGAATGTGCAGTATTAATGCGTCTTTGCATTGTGGTCTGTATTATCAGTACTGGAGGGTACATAATGTTTTGAATATATTTTTAAGACATTTCTGTTGTTAATTATTATACCTTGTGAAGGAATATATTATGTTAGCCAACTAACATATATTCATTATATGCTACGTGCCTACATTTTGTTGTGAAAACACTTTTCAGGTAGTTCACTATTCCAAAGTTTTACAAAACTGTAAACCAATGCAATATAGTAGAAAGTTGTAGAAATTACAGCACAGTTCTATTTTGACACTCAGTGCTAAGAGACTCACCAAAGTGCTTTTTTTTATGGTTCATAGGTTGTGAGGTCTCATATGTAACATGAGACAAAAAAGGAAAAGAAATCTGCATGAAAGTCAACGATCGTGAGGGATTAAGTGAGAAGTTACATGTGCATGTTGCTTTAAACACTGAGGATGAATGAATATGGAACCCTATGCCTTTACGGCTTACAATGTGTAAAACACCATTTAATGTGCCTTAATTTGAATAACCCATGAGATGGATCTGTTACAATGTTTTTGTATTAAAATGTATTTAAACACGTTATTAAGTATGTTCTTTTCCCTTTTCCTCCGTTTTCGTTACCTTGGAACAACATGAGCGTGCTTTGTAATGTGGCCGTATGGATTTTGGGGCTGACAAAGTCCACGCAGAGCTGACGTGAACTAATCCAGATGTTGCACATTTTTATCTGCCCACAATAAACAATCGAATCTGGATCCAACTTAATGTTTTTTTTGAACATCTGGTAAAATTTACTTAACAGATTTGGCTTCATCACCTTCCTACAATGTACATCAACAATGGCAGAAATCTCAATACACCGCGATACATAACAACCCAACCCCCAGGAAGAAACATTGCCTGTGCTGAAGCAACTACCTCTGACTTCGTAGGCCTTAATTCTTCAGAATAGGCTTCAGCAGAATAAGATCATTAGTCAGCTGCTGATGAGGAAAACATAAGGAGGTGGGAAGAACGACAAAACGCTGATCTCATTACTCAGTAAATCGGCACACCTTCCATACAAACTGCTTTTCTTAAGGCAGCTGTTTAAGTACAAAACTTCCCCTTTGGGGTTTCTCGCTTCAAAGTTAATTTAACAGGACAGATGGTGAAAACAAGCTCAGACTTTTAGAAAAGAAAAAAAAAAAAAAAGGCTTTATTTTTTGCAAATACATTTCTTGTTTAATGTTTAATTAATTAATAGATCGCTTTCAAATAAAGAAGCCCCCTTTTATAATACAAGTTCACATTTTATAGCATGACACAGTCAAGTGCATTAGTTGTTACATGAAAAACAAAGTTTTTGCACCTACACATTATTAAACCCGACTCTGGGATCAGCTATTGTCAAGCTGAGAGAGGTAGCACTCTGCGCCATAATTGAGGAAAGAGCATCTTTTCTTTCACTCAGATTCTCACATTGAAAGTACAGCAGGAGATGAGACGAGGTCCACTGCTCGCATGGAGACTACTTGAGCTCTCCACAGTCTGCGATAGTGATCTTCTTGGAGGTTCGCCCAGTCCGTGAACCAAAAGCCTCAACTTTCTTGACCACGTCCATTCCCTCTTTCACGCTGCCAAACACAACATGCTTCCCATCCAGCCTAAATGAAGAAGGGAGAACATTTACTGACACTGCTCTGGACAGCGAGGCACACTATGATGCACCCAACTGGGTTTTATAGGATAATACTACAAATTCTGCTACTGATGAATTTGATTTCACACTAAAACATTACAAGAATTTGGTGCTTCCACCAAGAATGTTGCTCTGAGAGTGAAAACATTTTTAGCCAAACCCATACTAAAAAGTTAAGAAAAAAAATATTTTCCAAGGTAGCAGAATTTTAAGGCTATACAGATAGGTTCACAGTTAACAGCATTTCACATTATAATTAAAATATGCCACTATGCACCAACAATTCCAGAGTATTAACTATCTACATTATGTGAGAGTCACCAAACATCTAAAATTGCAGTGTCCAAACCAAAAAATAAATAAATAAACAACCCGACCTAATTTACAAATCTCTAAACATCTTTAGACACAGAACAGACATTAATTATACAGGTAAAGTACAGTAGCATCAAAATGTAAACCAATACGTACCATTCAGTTTTAGCAGTGCAGATGAAGAACTGCGATCCATTGGTGTTTGGTCCAGCATTGGCCATAGATAAGATACCTTACGTGCAAAAAATTCAAATGCTAAAAGATTTGTTTCCTCCTCTGACACAAAGACCAAACTGTTACAGTATAAAATTAACACATAAAAATATTATGGCCAATTTATGGCTCCACACAGAGTTCTTTGCTGATGTTGTTTAACACAATTTGCACAATACTTCCACCTGGTGGTTAAATGATAACATTTATCCATCTCATACTGAAGAACACAACCACATTTAAGTATGGATCTGTTGCTAAACGAGCAGCTAAAACTTCTTAATTTAAAAAACAAACAAACAATGCTTTCTAATTTATTCCTATCAACAGTGGACACAGACATAATGGGGACAATTACCAGGTCCAGTGTGCTTCAGCTTGAAGTTCTCATCAGGAAACTTCCACCCATAGATGGACTTCCCTCCAGTTCCATTGTGATTAGTAAAGTCACCTCCCTGAAAACACACATGACTGTGATTGAACTGCAACACCACATTGGTAAACAAAAGACTCAAAAGAGAACGAGAGGCACCTACCTGGCACATGAACTGAGGAATCACCCTGTGGAAGGTCGACCCCTTGTAACCAAAGCCATGTTCCCCTGTGCACAGTGCCCTGAAGTTTTCTGCAGGAAAGATTCTGGTCAGATTCTCTCTGACAACCCAAACAAGACACTGAACACTTCATCGTCTTTCTAAAACGCCTCTTGCAATAAATATGGTCTGTGGTCATTTTTTTTTAAACTAAGTGTCAAACTTAAAACCAGTTACTGAATGTTGGCATCAAATGTCTGGACAGGTTCATAGTTTAGTGTAGAGTCAATTTACTTTTTGCTGTTTTTTCTGCTAGTGTTTATAAAACACACACTGTTTGAGGCATGAGTCATGCCAGCACCAATATGAAAACAATAATTAAAAGATTACATGTGATTTTTAAACAACACAAAATAGATTTCTGTCATTTTTACGGCAGCAGTGTCAAACATTTCTGGTTTCAGCTGCACAAACATGACACTGTGTTTCTATTTCCTGTCTTAACATTTAAAAAATACATTTATATATTGAAGATAACAAGAGATTGGGACATCTTCATGAACTTAAACAACAACACCAACAACAAAAAAAAACACTCTACCCACAGATTACTAATGATTTTTAAGTCTGGATACCGTAAAGGCAGCTTTCAGCTCGAGTTTCTTGATGTTGTTCATGGCGGATTTTGAGGTCTGTTTTGAACTACCGTGTCTTTGTAGTTTCACTTCCTGGACTAACTACACAGCAATAGCAATCAGAACCTGATCATATTAAATAGAACTCATTCTTTCTCCTGTAGTATTTTCTTTGCCACATAACTCGACTCTTAAACATTTTTTCCATCCCTAAGTTGACAAAGTACCAACTTACTAGATAAATCCATTTTTGACACCAATGCCCTCTATTTCTTTTCCTGTTTTTACATTTATAAAAAACAACAGTATTGCATTGTTTTAATATCAGTTGCTGGGGTTGTATTAGTTTATTTTCAGTAAAAAATAAACCAAAAATCAATTTCCCCATAAATTACCACATTTTCAGATGTAGACTCCAGTCCTCATTTGGTTTAACCACACTCCTGTTCAGCTATTTAATCTCAGATTAAGGTTCCTCAGGTTTGACACGATTACCTCCTGGTTCTAGTTTGTATCAGTTTGATGGTGTTTGGTGCAAAAAGAAATAAACATTCATCAATTACCTGCGGTTTTTGGCACAACTTCAGCGTTGAGCTGTAAAACACAAATCAGATAACCCGAGGCTTAAACGTGACGCTCAGCAAACATTATAAAGTAGACACAGGGTTGCTAAGTAGGTGTCAGCTGCTTTTTTTAATAAACAACAAGAACATTATTATCAAGGTGAGAAGGAAGGTCGTGTTTCTTTTTGAGTCTTCTCACCTCAAAGGTTACTCTGCCGAGCGGCTCGTTGTCTGCGGCAATGTCAAAGTAAACCGTCGGGTTGTTGTTAGCCGCTGCCGGGCCGCTGCTGCAAAAACGTGCGGCGGTAAACGCCAGAGAACATAACTTTATCCTGTTTGATAAAATTAACATTTTAAAGCAGACGAGGCTCAGTTAAATCACTTGCGTCAGCAGCGAGCAGGTGTCATTGATACACACGCGAACTGAGGAAGTGTTTTTTTTTTTGTGTCACAACCGGATGTGCATTACCGCAGCGAGACTTCGGCTATGATGATGATCTCGCGAGGTTATGTGAGACTACAAGCTATTTGAATTGCTTTGGCAACTTTATTTAAAAACTGGAGCAGATGACAGGAAATGACAGGACTGGAAATATAAAATGAATAAATGAATAAACAAACAGCATCAAATGTGAGGGGGTAGATCAAATGTAACATAAAAGTTAGAAATGGTAAAAAACTCCCATAAATAAATAATTAGTATAATTTCAGATTAATATGAAAACCAGTACAAATGTAGTTGTTACTAACAAAATGGGTTAAAATGTAAATAGCCTTGGATTAAAAAAGAAAAACACCTTTTCTAAATATAGACAATATCTAAATTTGAATTTCTTTAATAAAGTGTTGTGGTACCCCATAATGTCAGCATTGATCATTTAGCACAAAATTATTCGTGTCATGACGTACACATCATTGTAAACTTTGACAAATTATTATTTAATTCCAACACTGAAGGGTTTCACATGACTGATGATCATTTGATTGATCATTTTTGCATTATGCATCGTGTTGCTTAGCAAAATGTAAGCTCCTTTAAAAAGCCACTGACATTACTGGTTTTTATTCTGTTATGGATATGTTTTAGGTCACCATGGTGCATTCATTTCACACTGCAAACACTATGAGGCAACCAGAGAGTGATTTTGAACATGGCCATTGTCTCTCTATCTCTGTAATTGTGAAACATTCAAAACATGTCACTCATAAAACTAATGGTTAGATTTACATGGTTGGTGATGAAAGAGTCAGATAAAGATTCTGACATAGTTCAAGCAGAGTTACTGCAGTTGTACACTACATAAGTCTCCCTTTATATTAATGTTGTAGTTTTTCTTGACTGTTTGATGCTGGTCTCATCAACTAAAGTAGTGTGGCTTTACTGAGTATTATAGTCTGAAACAAACACACCTCTTATCATTGTCTCCTTCATCCATTTTTGTTGTTTTCTACACATGCCAGACTGATCTATTAACTTTCTTATCTTTTTTTAATTTCTTCTGTTATTTTCTCATTTCCTTCTTGACGGGCTGCATAAAAAGAGTACCTTAACTCCTCCACGTTTCCTTCCGTTTATCTTGTTATCTTAATTAAAGTGGGCTCATCTCATTTCAATACAAGGCCAAGCTGACCTTAAGCTATCTTAATCAAAATGTGAATAAAAGCGTGATACCCATAATTTACACCTTCTGCTCGGATAAACAGCTTGTGGCAGTTGGGAGGGCTGGATTATCAGACTATGAATGCACAGAAGACAAGACCACAGTGACATACAGGTATCATCTGAATACATATTTATTAGATAAATATTAGGTTGTCACATCATCTAACTACATACAGTTCTGCAAGACTAAAAATCACAATTAGTTTCTGAATTTTCTGACCAGTTTAGAATATGAAATGATTGTACATACAATGTACAAACATAGAGACAATGGTCACATTGCATGAATCACCTTAGACTGTATCATTTTTCCAACTGATCATGATATCAAAAATGTACAAACCATGGATGTGGTTACAATCTTCTGGACCCGTCCCTTCCACTGTCTTTCTTCCACCCCTCTGATTTTCTTTGTAACCTTGTTTTTTTTTTCTTTTTTAGCTTTAGCACCTCAGAGTATGCAAGTGATAGACTAGAACATTTAGGCTAAATATTACATGTAAAACATAGCTGTCCCAGTTCCCCTAACAAAAAGAGGTGAAAGTATATTACAGAGGGGGAACAAAATGCTGAGAGATACCCACAGACACTAACTAACAAGTTTCATTTTCCATATTCAGCCACTTCCAGTAGAGGGGTTGCAAGCTTTTTATTATTCTGCAGAAACAATGCACATTCCCAGGGAAAATGAATACATTTCTATTCACATGTCTCTATATTCATTTACATATATACAGACATCCTTGGGACGCTTGACCTAGCCTTGCCCTCAACATCTTGTCCAGGCCAGAATGATGAATGAACGTGCCCTTCCTCTTTGTATTATTTAACATTTTTCTTTTTTTTTTTTAAAACAACTTTTCCCAGAAAAATGGCCCTTTATTGTGATTGTGCAACTACAGATTTGGGGTGCTTCCTAATACATCAAATTGGCTCATTTGAAAGTAAGAACAAAATTTGAAATGAAAATTACTTCCACAGGATTGATCAAAAGTTTCAATTCAATTCAGACAGTGAAAACTGAAATGTGGCAACGTCTCATTAAAAGATGGACTTTTCGATTGGATGTTTGCCTGTGATTTAATTTGAAACATGTAAGTGTGCTGAACTGGAACAAATAATATTTTTTTTAAAATGATGTTTACGTAAAACCAGGTAGCTCAAATCAACACAATGCTACAGTTGAAAGAAATTGGATTTCTAGCCTTACAGATTAATAAGAAAAACAGTACAAAATAATTTACCAAAAACAAAAAGGGGATAAAAATGTATATGGTCACATGCTTTTAAAAAAGCCACATTTTCTATAATAAAAATATAAACAATATCATGAATTTCTTTAAAATATGGTTGTGATATATCTTTAAAATACCACCGTGTATTGACATTTAGCAACAATTATGATATTCACACAGCTCACTAATTACACTGAACGCCAGCTGATACCACATCTTTTTAAAACCATTACTGTTCAGTTTTACCGATAGAATGTTAACAGAAATTCATGGATAGAAAACATCGATAACCTTCAGTCAAATACCTCTGAGTGCGAAAGAAAATATTGCTTGAAACCGAGCTTGACGTCTGAAAATTGAAATGATGCTACACAATCACTTTCAGTTAATGCAGGGAAGAATGGGACACCAATCTATAAACGACAGGTGTGAGACAGAATGCACTGGGAAGAAAGTGACTAGAAAGCACAATGACGTGCAGGAAATAGCTTATGAGACATTTGGACTGGCTTCCCCGTAACGAGGAGGCGAGACAGCTGTTGTATGCTGGTTACAAACAAAGTCAGTGGTCAGATGGGAGTTTGGGAGCATATGTGGTTAGGTTGGATGACTAATGATCAAAGGACAAACATTGTCAAGATGATACAAAAATATTCACAATTATATTTACAGTACAATAGCATTTCTTAAAAAATAATACATTTGCATACTGAACAGCACTCTTCTGAGAAAAAAAAAAAGAAAGTGAAAACAAATGCGGCAAAAGGTCTGCACCAATACTGCTTTAAAAACCACTTCTTGAACAGTAGTGATGGATAAACTGTACTTGTCCTCCTCTATATCTTTGAAATCAATATTACCTCCTATAACACCATTAGACAAACAAGCGCACACACACACTCTCACACGCGGCGCGGCTTCGCACATTTGCACACATGCACACGCGCAATCGCACAGGACCAGGCAAACACAAACATCTCTTTTTTCTCGTCCCTCGAGCTTTGGTGATGAGTTGAGCAGTTTCCCGAAAGATTTATGGATAGTTTCATTATGCAGCAAAAACAAACAAGTGAACAAACAACAAAACAAAACAAAAGAATAAAACAACAACAAAACAAATATAATACAGTATATCCAGCAAATACACCATAAATGTACTGCTGATATAAGCATTATCCCTTCAATGTTAGTGTTAAATAAATCATACTAAATCTGACAGAAATCAAATACAAACGTACAACACAAGAGAGCTGTGGAAACAGCAACTGATAAAATCCACACTATCTTTTTTTTTAAATCACTTGGAACAGTACTAGACAAAGGGCTTGGCACACATGCACTTTGTAGACTACTTAAACAGCACATCGTTTAACAGGGAGAGAAATGCGACTGTAAAAATGATGACACAAGCGACAACAGGGGCTCATGCAGTATAGGTGGCATGGAAGGAGTTGTAGCAGGAAGCAATAAATGCAGCACGTCGTCACAGGAACCCCAAACTCTCCTATTGTACCATTCGTTTCCATTCAAATCACTCCTCTGTAGAGGAGGATGATAACTACACAGTATGTGGAAGTACAGGTATGCAATATAAACTTTTTTTTTTGTTTCGATGGGGGCAAAAATCTTCTCTGTTCCATCTGTCGACCCTCAGAGGAGTGAAAAGTGGGGATATCTCTCTTTGACAAAAATATGTATGTATCACAATTGTAGACAAAGAGGAAGCCAATCATTCCCAAAAATCCTTTTAAAATGTTGGCAGAGGAGCAAAAAATTATTTAAAAAACATTTTCTCATCATGGATCCAATTGTTTTTTTTCTTTTGTAAAGACAGATGATTCTTTTTTTTTTTGCATTGCTAGAATCTCTTGTGCTTTTAAATGATGTGTGGTGGACAAAACAGTGCAACTAACCAGACCAGTTAGGGAATGGAGCTGTGACACAAGGAAGCTGTGGCCTCTTAGGGTGGAATAACATTGTGGACATAATGCACACTGGCCAGATAGCGCAGGTTTTTTTCAGTTATTTTTCTGTTTTATACAGTGATTTCCTTTTTCTTCGCAAAAGGAAACAAAACATGAATAAAAAATGCTACAACATGTTCCTAATGTGCACACAAACACCTGTGTGTGGCATAAAAAAATCAACTGAGTATAGCTGCACAGTTCAAAGGTATCGCCACGGTGTGAGCAACCTGCAGTGAGAATTTAGTTTGAACCTCTTTCAGTCAATCTGCGCTGGCGAATGAAAACTGTACAAGACGAAGAAGAGAAAGGGAGTGCATCTTTGTGTTTATCAAGTACTGAGCGACCGCCCTGGGTTCTCAGGGAAACTGCAGGCAGTCAGAAAAGTTTATTTGTGTCTGAATCGCCTCAGTTGTTTTCAAAGAGCGACAGAAGGTCGTCGTTGCTATTGCTCGGGAGGTCTGGGGGATCCAGGTACGACAACAGCTCATCTGGATTAGCGAGCTCTGGAAGTAGCTGTAAGGGGGAAAAGATGACAACGCAACTTTGTTAGGCATTCAACTAGTCTTAATTTCCTCATATTATAGGTTGGCTTTGAAATGTTCGGCTGTATCTTAAGTCAGGACTCACATCTAGGGATGGCTCAGGCATGTCCGACCCTGCTTGGCTGTCCAAACTGCTGGAAGGGTTGAAGGGCAGGTCGCCGTGGGGATGGTTGTTAGGGCCGGGCTGCTGCTGTTGTTGCTGCTGCTGTTGCTGAGGAGGTGGAGCTTGCCGTGACGGCTGAGGAGGGCCGCTGTGGTGTAGCTGTTGCCCTGACTGGCTCCCGGGGTGTGGAGACGCACGTAAGCTCGGCGGCAATGGGCCATGCGACTGATCATTGGCAGCAGGATGAGGTATCTGCCAAGACATGGAGGAATATTCAGACGATTAGGATTAATATGCTCACACATTTCACATTTACCCCTTGTCACACCCCTTGCAATTTCAGTGACATCTTCAAATTGATTATTATTCAAAACAAATTCCAGACTCTTTAAATTTAGCTAAACATGTTCAAAGTATCTCATCTATTAGTATGAAGCCAACTAAAGGAGTAAACAAACTCGACTCATAAAAGACAAAGTAAAAGCAAAGAGAAGCAAAACGTGTAACAAATGCCCGCTGACAAACTAAATGGTGGGATAACTCACTGAGTCAGGCATGTTGTGGGAGAGCGGCTTATCTTGGGTCATCAGGCTGTTGGACATGTCAGGTGGGTGAGACAGCTGGGGACCGTGCATGAAATCATTCATCGACGTACCACCAGGGGTGCTGTGAGGGAAGTCAAAGTTCCCGTGTCCCTGGTAACTGTTGCCTGAAACACAAGATAAAAAAGAAAACAATATATTTATTTTGTAGCTTTCTCTAAAATCTTTTTAGACGTTTTTCTAGAATGACTCTGTGTTCTAGTCTATTTAGGGATTTTACATTTAAACTTTGTACTACCTTGGCTGCCATATTCACTGTTGTTGCCTCCTTGCTGAGACGGTAGCGACGGGTATGGTGACGGTCCGGGGCCGAGCTGAGCTATCATCTCCATTACATTAGGCATGATCATCTGGCTGGGACTCATTGTCTTAAACCTCTTGGCCAGTGGTCCATCTGGATCCTCTTTGATGTGGATATCAGATTTGATGGCCACCGGCCGCCAACTACATGTGGGGTCAATGGTCACCTCCTCAAACTCCGAGCTGTTGAAATACAGTTGAAATGAAATGCTTATGATCCAAGTGAGTACAGAGAAATACATTAAATGCTTTATACATGTGTTTATTGTATCAGCATACTTTTGGATGGCGTTCAAGATTCCCCACATGTACTGGTCCACTTCGAGTCCTTCTAACAACGCAGTTTTACTGAGCGGAGGAGAGAGACAGTGCTTAGAATACTGATACAAGTCTACTGCAGTCAAAATATAAACAGAGCATTACTGTATTGCAGGAATATGGAAAAAACTTACTTGCAAACAGGACATCGCCATGTCCCCCGCTCACAGTTCAGTTGTAAATATGATTCCAAATCAAAACACTGGAACAACAAGAACAAAAGTCTCGTTTATAGTGTGCAATATTTACTATTTAAAAATTTCGCCATGAAGGCATCACATCACTGTTTGTGAATCCCTGCAGTGCTTACCTGTACATGTTTGCAGTCGTGCCCTCTTGCTGGAAGCTGTATTCGCCTGAAGGTGATCGGACATTTGAGAGAAACCTTTATGGCCGTCTGCTCCACGCCATCCTCTCCATTGAGTGTGGCGTTGCCTGTTGATGCTGCTACGCTACTGAAGTTCCTCTTAACTGTAAAGCAAAAAACAAGGAACTCTCAAGGTGAAGCAAAGACTCAGGACTTCAGGGAGCAAAATGTGACCGTGGTCTTGTGTGAATACCTTTGGTGATGCAGTGTTCTGCAGGCAAAAGCCTCTTCTTTAGTAAGCCCTGGAGGACAGAGCGGACTGAAGGCCTGTGGACCAGCTGCAGCACAAACAAGTGCGACTGCGGGAAGAAACATCACCATCACTACAAGCATCCTACTAAATCACTGTATTAGTTTTGTGGTTTCTTTACTGATGGATTGTTTTAATTTCGGAATATTGTATGCGTATATATATATTTATTTTGTGGAGACTGTACTTACACAGCAGCAGGCAGTGACTGTGATTTGAATTGTGTTCCTTCCTGGCTGGCATACGTGTTTTAAGTGCAGCGGTTTGTGGGAGGTCTTGTTGTCGCCCCGTTCGATGGTGAGTGGCGTGGCGTTGACGCTTACTTGGACCGATGCTGGCCAGTTGGTATTCATCTGACGGTCCTCATGGTGGTAGCACTTGAACTGCAGCTCGAGGTCTGATCTGCAGCAACAAACAGTTTCTAATGTAAAATTCTTTTTGATGCTATCAGAAAGAACTGTTACATCAGGACTCGACACATGCTGCTGACTTTTGCCTCAGAAGGTCGTAAAGGGAACAATTACATAAATCAGAGAAAATGAATGCATGAACGTCTCCAAGTTGTTTGAGAATAGCAGTGGTTTGAGTTTTTTAAATAATTGCAGACAGTATGCCAGCTCAACCGTTTCAATCTGCTTGGAAAAGGTTAAGACGAATTGAAAAATACCTTTTGGTATTGGAAAGATTTTTATATGGAGTTAAATTTCCCAGTTGACTGAGCGTCAAATGATCACAGATACCAAAAAGAACAATTTAAGAAACTAAGGAAATTCCTGGAGCTTTGGTTATTTTTGTTTACATTATTTATATCATCTCTCACCAGTCATCTCTGCTATTTCACAGGGTTTTAATTTTTATTGATTTAGAAGCAGGTTAAAATCATTGGGTAGCATTCCATAGGATATTATCTAAAACAAAACATTTACTGTGATCCCTGGAGACCAATAGCCATGCACATGTATTTTGACCTCTGCTCAACAACTGTAATCTCTTTTAATACATTTAAGTGTTGTTGCTCCCACTCTGTCTCATTAAACCTTTCTTTCTCTTTCTCTTTAGACTAATTACTTTACTAACATTACCATTCAAAAAGCTACTGACATATGGAAACCTGCTGTGTTGTGAAGCTCTCAAGCAGGTGAACACATCAGGGAAGATGATTAGGTGCTTTGTGACTTACCTCCACATGAGAGTCTGGTGTACAGAGGGCCGTAAGTGGAAGACGTGGTTGCTGACAGCCAGGTTATGCTCGAGCCTGAAGGGCTCTAGGACTACCCCGTCCCGCACTGGGAACGTCAGACGCAGCTCCTCATTGTGATTAGCTACGCAGGTGGGGAAAGATGTCAGTCACACAGTCAGGCACTTTTAAAATGTTTAAAAAGTTTTTATCCACTGAACATTTACCAGTAACTCACCTGGAGGTGGAGGGAGAGCGGTGATATTTGGTTTGATGTCAGGAGGGAAGGGCGGCTTCACATCCTGGTTTGGCGACAGGTATGTAGGGATGTTACTTCCTGGGGTCATTGGAGGGGTGGGGTTGCCTGGCACCGGGGAATGAGGGTAATTACCCACCGGTCTAGGTGGCTAAAGTGAAGACAAGCAATTAGTAAATCAAATGTTTGCCCAAAAACAACAGAATCAAAACATTAGAACGTGATGAAACTACATTTTTACAAAGTTGACTTACCCCATTCATATTACCCTGGTTGTACTGATATCCACTCCCAGAGAAGTTGTTTGTTTGGCCGTTAAAAGGCGGCTCTTGCTGTAATTAGATGAAATATGCTCAAAGTTACTTCCCCTACGAATTAACAACTGTCACTTGTATATCCCAAATAATCCTAAAAATGAGGAGGAAATAAACTCATATTTCACCTTGTAGTACTGGCCCATGGCACCACTGGGTGGTGGGTACTGGCCCTGTAACTGCTGCCCTGGCATTCTCTGTCCGGGATAGTTGGGGGATGGCAGCGGCCTGGAGGCGCTGGGAGTGGGGTACTGCCCTTGCTGGTTAGGGAACTGGTTGTTTGGTCCATACTGCTGTCCACCATAGTTTGGCTGCAGATGCAGTGATGACAAAGACATTTAACATAGAGCAAAAGAGCTAAACTTTGAAGGTGAAAGCGTTTAATTTGCATCGCCTCACCTCCCCTGGGTACGGTCTCTTCATGCCCTGCATACCCATGCCCTGAGGCCGGGGTCCTGCATAGCCTTGCTGGGGCATTCTTTGGCCGTGGGCTCCAAAAGGCCCCATAGCTTGCCCTCTGGGCTGGTTCATTCCCATTGGAGGCCCACTCATATTGGATGCATTCATTCCCGTGCCCATGTTCCCAGGGAGGGATGGAGGGCCACGGGGTCCTGGCTGGTTCATGAACTGGCTGTTGTACGCCTGGTTTGGTCCCATCTGGAAAGACGAACTCATCTGGAAGACAAAATGGTTCATTCAGCCACCTGTGAGTTGACTGTCTATGTTGCAAATTTGCCATCATGAATCACTAAAAACAAAAATGTTCTAACTTAAAAAAGACAAAAACATAATTATCAACAAAGTCTTTTTGTTCATCCTCAGTACTGGTCTAGTTCAAGTGCTTAGTTGTCAGCTGTGTCCTACCGGTCCATATTGGTTCATGTCCTTGTTCTGGGTTTCCTGCAGGGCAGCTACGGTCGCTGTGGCAGTGGCAGTTGCGGTGGCGGCCGCTGCAGCAACTGCAGCGGCGGCGGCAGCAGCAGCAGGCTGAGTGAAGTCTGAAGGAGGACGGGAGTGTGAAGGGATGCCCATTCCACCTGGTCCAGGATTAGGCCCTCCAGGGTAACTATGACAAAGATCAACATCATTTAAGAAATAATCACAGGACACCATGCTTAAGGTCAGAATTGCTATTCTGAAAGCAATTTTAATCAGTGCAGAGATCAGTGCTAATGCACTGTTCGCTTACTTTCCACCAAAGCCTCCTCCTCCAGGGTAGTTGGGTCGCCCATACATGCCCTGCTGCATGTAGCCCTGGTTGGAGTTGCCTTTATTTGGGAACTGCTGCTGAGGACCAGGAAACTGAGGGGAGTTCATACCTGGATTGTTACCAGACATAGCTGAGCCCATAGGGTTCCCCCCAGGGTTCATGGGATTGTTATTGTTCGCCATGGGATTCCCCAGTACCTGTTGGACACACACATAAACACTGGTAAATGCTAAATTATTTATGATGATATTTAAAGCAACTCAGAAAAGGAATAAGCTCTATGTCTGTGTGACTGCTGATTTGTTGACAGTTACATCATAGCAAATGACACTTACTCACTACGTCTATATATACCTTTTAAAAAAATTGCAAGAATATATTTTAGCTCAGTCACAATGTTGTAATTTTAAATTCTTGATTATTCTGACAGCACATATGAAGGACGCAGTTATGAATGTGATTTTAGTCATTTCACTCAAGGCAAAATAAGCAAATAGATCGTCTCTTTTCAATCCCCAGAAAATAATATTTTTTTCATCATTATTCTGTGATGATAAACAGTGTCAAACTGTTTCTGGTTGCAGAACTCCACACTGGAAACTGGATATTGACAAATTATTATAAGGCTGAGGGTCATGGTACCCTCTGAAGTCGATTGTCTCCTGATGAGAAACCTACTTAAGCGGCACTTAAAAACTAAATTAATATGAAGTTATGATACGCAGGCCTCTCTTAAAGTAACAGGTAGGACATCTCACCTGGCTCTGTGAGGTGTTGGTCACGCCCCAGACGGTGGTCACTACAGACAATGAACCTGGAGGCTGATTGGTGTTCTGTTGCCATGGAACAGAGTCATAGGGAAAAGACCCATCTCTGCAAGAGACAAAAACAGATGAAACAGGTAAACCTAAAAGTGCTCAGTGTTGCTGCATAAATATTTGCCCAGTACAACAATTACAGTAAGTATATTTGAACTACAGGGAAACAAGTTTTATTGTTAGGATTATAAAATAAAAAATGCACGCAGGCAACACTGTGTTGTAATTATTAACTACATGTACTAGGTACTGTTCGTCCTTATTGACTGTGCTCCAGGCAGTTTGTCTGGTCACTGATCCAAAAGGAACACTGGGCTCCATGTGGCGAGGAAGGGCTTTCCCCAAGGCCCTGGTTTATCTACTGACACACCCAACAAACATACACAGAAATACGAGAAGTGCGAACACTGACCCGTGTGAGAGACCGGGCTTCATGGAGCTCATAGGGGGCTGCATGGGCACTTTTCCCGGAGGCTCGTTTTGTCTGTTCTTCTGGTGACGGAGAAGAAGTAGACGTCCCAGCTCCTCGCACCACGATGACAGAAGAGCTGGAGAGAGAGCAGAGAAAGAGTGTAACCATGCGACTGGACTCCTGTGACAAATAACTGCAGAGGTAACAGCCCTCCACTGCAAGCGCTGCAAAAACCTGCAAAGACTGATTACCTAGAGCAGAAGGGAACTGCAACAGAAAAATAGAGGAAAATAGTCCACAACTGAAAAACAACGGCCTGATTGACAAACTGTGCAAATATCCTATAACAAAATAAACACAATATGTCATTCCACTACTGTTCCAAAGTTTGGTAACTTGAAACTTCCATGAAAACATTATTAAAATTATATTAAACTAAACATAAAACATGACATGTTTACAGCTGTACTAATATAACTGCACAAGGTTTTCCTGATGCTCAGTTTTTTCAAATTGACAAACACATGTATTAACAAACACAGTGTGCTATTGGAACACAGGACTCATTCTTGCTGATGTATGGGTCTCTGTATACCAGCTATGATAGCAATTTACAACATCAACAACTATCTACTATGTATTTTTCAATAACTCCTGTAATAAAATCAGCTTTACTTCCAAAAACAAAGACATTTCTAAATGACCCCAAACTTTTGAACTGTAGTGTAACTGTGCAACAAGACTCAACATTTAGAAAAAAGTTTAATTTTTGATGTCTTCAATGATTCATAGAGACCTCTTGAGCATTTTCACACTTCAGAAAACAACATACATTAACAAACAAAAGGAGGCACCTTTGTGCTTCAATCTAAAACACTTGCTTCAATCTAAACGCCACTTCTGCTTTTGGCCACTAGGGTTCACTATGGGCCTGCAGATGAACTCCAGCCCTTCCCTTCTCTCCACCTACCTACCACTCAGGTAGCTACTACAGAGTGCATTTGATCGAATCATATGCTTTTTATCTGCAGTGCATGTTTTTGTACTATGCCAACTACAAAAGACTCACTTTCCCTTTTTCTCTCCCTCTTTCTTCCCCTGCCTCCTTCCAGCCTCTCTATGCGGTGTCGGAGGAGAAAGGGAATGTGGATTCAATCAGAGAGCAGGGCAGCCACCTCCTCTTATGAATCACAGGACTTCTAGGTTGAGTGAGGAGTGAGGGAGGGGCGCGCGGTGAAACAGAGCGCTCGGTGATTTCAGCTGCAGTTTGCGCAAAAAGCCACGTCAATATGACAGCAGACAGTGCAGGCTGTCCTTGTAGGCAGATCCACCCTGCTGCCACATGCAAGGACGGGCCGCCACTGCACATTATGCAAAGAGAAGGAGAGAGAGAGAGGGAGATAAGAAGAGAAAGAGAGGGAGAGAGTGATAAAAAATGTTGAGTGAGTCAGTGAGAGAGAAGACATCAGGCTAATGGGGCTGATGGGAGGGAGGAACAAACAAAAGCTTCTGACTGCCATCACAAACATAGCAACCCGGAGATTTGACCACACATGAGTGCTTGCAAACAGAGCACAAGCCTACTGACACACACACACACCCTCACTCAGCACAGATCAGAAAAGACTTAGATGACACACACACGCGCACACACAGAGGTAACGTAAATAGGACGTGAGTTGTCCTCTGGTTGCGCCAAATATGCGGGGACAAAACAGCATTCGAGCATCGGCACACCGACGCGCACACCTTCTCCGCTCAGAGCATCGCACACCAAAAGGCACCTCCTCGCCTTTCATTTGAACACTGAGCACACCAGCCTCACTCTGTGTAAAGACGAGGGCTGGAATACAAAAGACATGTACAGATGGTGCCAGCAGTCTCCCTGCCTCTCCCTCTCCTCTCCTCTCCTCTCCCTACCCTCCCTCCCGCTCTTTTAAAAGCAGCACGGGGCTCAGGAGCAGAGGCAGCTGGGTTTTTCCTCCTTCCCTCCCTTTCATGCTCCCTCTCTTTTTCTGTCCCCCCACCCCTCCTCTCGCCTCCTACTCCTCCTTCTCCCTCCTGTTCTTGGCAAGGCAGGTGCCAGGAGACAGACCGTGCTGTTCCTCCAGAGGATTGATCTGACTTTAACACGGTTATGCTTTGGTTGACAGAAAAGGCCTCTCAGGTACACTTCTCCTAAAAACATCACGCTTGCAGGAAGATGCACAGATTTTTAGGTTAGCTCTAATTAAATACAACTGGGTCCAAGTGCACCTAATAGGTTTATGAGTTTCACATCTATGTTAGAACATCCTGAAGTGATTTAACAGCCTCCTCCCGCTCCCCAGACCCCCTTCTGATGGAGAGAGTTGTCAATTCATGGGCCTGGCGACCAGCCAGCATGTTACAGCTCAATTAGGTGCCATTATTCTCTTCCAACAAGGGGTAACTTGCACTTCTTTTATGTTCATAAACATGTCTCCACAATTTATCCCCTTACCATGCCACCATGAGGCCGTCTGGCTAAGGTGACATATCCTCGTTTCATGCCGAGGCCGACATCAACAGCCGCAAGACAAATACAACAACAGTGTTGAACCGAGCAGATAAATGACAAATACTAGAGAACAGGAGAAAGCACCACAGTTGCCACTTAAACAGAAATTAGTCTACTCCAACATTAGACATAAAGCTTATCACCACACAAAAGCACCAATCAGTTTACAGAGAGGTGCTCTGTCATTGAATCAGAGGATAAACTTCAGGTTTAGTCCTCCCTCTGCCTCCTCCTTCACCCAAATGTCTCTCAGAACAGTGTGGATGGTAAACACAAAGGGATTAAGTTTAATTTCTCTGTCCTCCCACAGACGGCCTTCTATAGACTCATCTGCTTCCCTCCCTGATAAGAGCCAAAACTGCTGATAACCATCTCAGGTGTACTTGTTCCAAATCACAACAACCACTCTGGAGTGAATCAATCTGGCATTTGGTTCTACAGAGCATCTTTTTGCTCTGTTTACACTGCTCTTCCTGGCGGCGATGGGTCTGTCTTCCATAAGGAGAGGAGCTGATTCTGTTTGCCTTGTAGATAGTCCCAGGGGTCCCTGCTGAGTCTGAGCCGTATTGATATTCTGGTGCTCAGCTGTGCAGCCTGATGGTCAGCTATGGCGAAAGAGCAGTAAATGCATCTGCTGGGACTAGATGGGTGGTTCAGTAGCTGGCCCTGCAGCTTCCAGCTTCACTCTCTGTCATAAAGCCCCGGGGAGACATGACAAATGACATGGACTGCAGTTGTTCAATGTTCTTTCCAATGATAATGCTCCCCCACCTAACCTTTCCCTGCACATCCATACAGAAGGCAGAGAGGTAAATGGTGCTGATTAAATACCGTGATACTGTCTCTTTTTTTTCTCCCAAAAGAACTGAGCTTCTAAATTAAGGGCCAGTTCACCCAATATACAAACTTTTCAGGAAATAAACTTCTTTAATCAATGTAAACAGTTTGTCTGAACATTTTTCAATCCTGCTTTCAAGGCACTTTTAGAGTTATTTAGGGCCCTGTAGCTACACTGTAGCTGACACGCACCTCCTCAGAAATATGTCGCAGCTTGGGGACATCATCACTATCACATCGGACGATTTATGATTTTGAAGTTTCTGAAGCTAGAGATTATTGAGAGTGAATACAATGTAAAGCGAGTTGAAAAAAGGCTCAGCTGTTATGTGCTTTTCAGTAGCACACACACACATCTAACAAAATCATCTCTCCCGCCTTCTGCCCATGATGAAAGGGTTTCTATCATAAAGAAACGGAAAGAATGTAAACACAGTTACTGTGGCGAATGTAGGACAGTTAACGATGCATCTGTCTACTGTTGTGGTGGCGCTATCAATGTTAGAAATCTGACACTAAGCCATAAATCAAATCGTACACTGTGGGTATCTATACAGAATCCCATTATCCCCTTGCATCAACTATAAATCCATCTCACCAGAAGAAATAGTGCTTATAAAAAGTGACGGCATGTTCTGCGGATTATCCAGAGTGCACAGAACATGAGGAAGAAAGGTGCCTTAATTGATTTGAGTGAGATTTCAAATGAAAACCAACAGTCAGTGCTCTTACTTAATAAAAATATTTCCCTAAAACAAAAAAATAAAATTAATTCACTCTCTGCTCCTCTAAAACATTTCCTTCTATCCTTTCCTTTCTTTCCTTCTTTTTACTTTTCCCCCCTTCTTTCCCTCCATTCACTGGCAGAGGACGGTAAGGGAAGCAGCAGGTAAGGCAGATGCCAAGAGCTCTTATGACAGCCCCCTAGCCCTCTCCCTCACCCCCTCCCTCTCTGGTCTGTATCTAATAGACACCTGCTCCCTTGTCAACCCTGGACTCCCACTTGGCTTCGTCCCACATGGTTTGATCACTAACGTCCACACAAACATGCACCACACATTCCTGCCATCGCATCACGCTCACATCATGAGCAGCGATTCCTCACTTTTTCCATACTAAGTGTAACAATGAAGTCCAATTTTTTGCTTTAAACATGTCTGAAAGAATCATGACCCCCCAAACAGTTTGTTTAAAGACATTTAGCCAGAAGGGCTGAAAGGAGAACAAAGACCATGAGCAAACTAACAAGAACGGCTCTAGCGGGCTGCACCCTTTAGTTTCTGAGGGAGCTCTATTCACATTCTGTTCCTCCCTCCCTCCTTTCCCTTTCTCTCTGCCAGAAAGGTTTGAATGGACACAAGCCTCCTGCAGGCCAAAGTCAATTAAAATAGGAGAGAGTCTTGGGAGCCAGAGTATCCCTGGTTACTAAAAGCACCTATGAGGCCATGCAAAAGAGCCACATTTAGTTTTAGCCAAAGAATTCCTCACTTATGTGCCTCATGTTGGCTTCCCGGAGCTGTAAAACTCGAGGATTTACCTCATGATATATGGAAAACTATATGAATAACTGGTTGCTATGACATTGTTTACGAAGACCCAGCTTGTGCCAAGCTATCCTGCTTGAAACACTGGCTAGATTGTAAATTATCTCCCACTACCTCATGGCTCTTTGACACAGTCACCATAGATGCCCACCTGGCAGCCATCAAACCTCTTTGTCATTACACAGATGCCACAAATTATTCATTGATGCCAATTTGATAATGAAATGGAAGTGACTCGTCCATCATGCAGTCATTTTCACAGAAAAGCAGCTGATATAACAGGTTAGGGACCTGTCAACCAGTGACAGACCAGAACTATGTTACTTGTTCATGGAACGAGTGAACAAATAGTTTGAAGCTCACAGGTGTACCACTTTAAACACATGCTTCAGATTTTTACCTCTCTGGTTGCCCGCAGCTCTGCAACAACCTGGCACAGAAGGAAGTGCCAACTGTGTGTTGTAAAACTAAGTCTGTAAACCGACTTAATTATCTCAGTTACTAACATTTAAAAGTTCGGTTGACTCACTTCGTGGCATATTTCAGAGCGAGTGTTGTTTCCAGAAAGCTGATGAAGTGTGAAGGATGTGTGAAGTGGGAACATGTGAATGTCACAGCCGCCATGTGGCATCATGATCTGACATATTTGCCCTATAATTTCTTTAACATGCAGTATGCAGTTAAGCAGATATTTTATTGAGTGAAGTGCTTCTCTACTTGAGGGCAAATAAACATTTCTCAATGCAAAAAGTATTGTTTAGCAGTGGAAAAGCATGAGAAAGTAGCTACATATTGTGCTTGGAAGGCATTAGTGCTAACAGTTGTAAAATAGTCTGTCTATCTAGGCCAGACAACTGCCTCCTGTCTGCACCTCATCTTTGTCTGCTGCTTTCTTCTCCTGCGTTATTTCCTCTGCTGCTCTGTCTCTGGGAAGTCAGTGATGTTGGAGTCTTGTCAATGAGTACTTAGGGCCGTTGCCTCATGGGGAGCCAGACTTGCTGGCTAGGTTTTATGGCCCATTTCAGAGCTTCCCCGGCTTAAATACAGCCTCCTGCTGGCCACATGGCCACAATGTCGTGCCATGTCCATCCGGCGAGGAGGGGAGGGGGGGGGGCGGGGGGGGGCGCTTGGATTCGGGCCAAAAAGGTTTTACTGAGGCCACAAGCATATGTGGCCATGTGGAGGCAAGCGACATGAGGAAGAAGACGAAATGCTGCAGATCTGGTGTTTCTGGGTTGCTGTTTTGACATCCTCCGTTCTTTGTTGCAAAATGAAAAAACCTCTAAACACTGTACTACTGACAGATAGAAAGCTATCCTTTGTTCCTCTTATTAAAATATCCCACTAACCACATTGTGATGCAAATGTATTTGTCTATGCACATACAAAGGCATGATTTCTAAATAAAAACAAATAGTAAATGATAAGACATTTACCCTCATATAAAGTCTGTACTTCTAGGCATGAACTAAAGCTACATTATACATATATATAATGAAATCTAGTTGGCACCTACTGAATACTAATTGAATAACTGCCTTTCTAAATCAAGAAAAGGCTTTAGAAATCAACTTAATGTGATTAATGGGATCCACTGTTTAAACAGTTTAAAGAGAGCTAACTAATTTTCCCGCTGTGTGAATGTGTGCAAACCATTACAAATATGCGTTTAAACCTTGGAGTGGAAGTTGTCTAAATAATCACCGTATCATCTGAACTGCACCAGCGCAGAGTGTGTTTTTAACCACACACTTCTGCCACTAGATTATCAGATGAGCAGACCTGCGAAGAAGCAGCTTACAGGAGCCAGACTGCTTCCCCAAGCAACAGGCTGCTATTAACGAAGGCCCAGCCTTAAGCCCTTGTCTACAATGATACTAATTAGGCACGGAGCAGATGTGCCCAGACTAGTGCCCACCTCAGGGTGCTGGGCAGGGCTGGTAGTGTCACGGTGCCATACGCTGGTGGCTGAGTCACCTGTGACCTTTTCACAGTGGGCCTGGGGTCAAAGCCTCCCTTTAGGGGCACAGTAGAAAGAGACACTGGAGGAGTCTGGGTTGGGTCCTGGCACCCCTCTAGACTCATTAGAGTCATCCATATGTGCAGTAGCTCAGGATTTAAATAAAAAAAACTTCTTAATGATAAACACTCTGATCTCATGGAAACAATGAAACTCAAAAGTACGTATTCACTTTTCTGTATATATAAAATTTAAATTAAAACATTTTCTTCTTAAAGTGTTTTATTTTATATTATGCATCACAGCTAAGCTGCAATTATTTTGTGCACAAATAAGCAATAATCTATTTCATATATACACACACACACACACACACACACACATACATACATATATATTCTCATTTATGCTTATTACTCCTACTAACTGCTGTTTCGCAGAAATGAAGAGGCAGGTGCATAATTAATGTACAAATCACCACAGGAGTATAAACTTAAAATTTATAACGGTTTTTATCAACAGCTGATAAAAGGAGAACGAACTGTGACGCAGGCTGAATTATAAAACATGTGACATGTTGCACTGTAAAACCAACACAACGGCACAACAGCAGCCATGGAGCTTTTTCTAAATGACCAAACGAAAAGCAGATCACATGTCATCATGTGTACACTGACCTGTACGGTCTATGATGAGAATAGTTGGTTGCGTTTCCTCATAAATGAGCTGCACGTCAACACACAGTAAGTAACTGAGTCAGCACAGCTTCAGATGTGAGAAGGAGGAATAAAGTTCTATCGATGCTGTCAAAGAAGGTAATAGATTACTTAATGTCTCTTTAATGTGTCGCTTCAGCAGTGTCCTATACAGTCATTTGTATTCCCTAATAACTGCATCTGCCTCTTTTTCCAGGTTGTGTCTTATATATCTCTCCTTATCTGACCTCTGAATGCATCTTTCCACCGCTTTCAGCATGTCAGACGTACAAGACTGCTGTAAATGCCTTTACGATACCTCACTCTGCTGTAGATACACTGCTTTCCGCTGCTCCACACTCTGATGCCTTTTTCACAGCTGAACGAAAAAAGACACACTGTACGATTACTTTTCATCTGTGGGATCGATCATAAATTAAGATCAACAGCGCTCCTACTCAAATCTGCTTCTAGTTGCTGTTGTTTGTTCTCTGAAGGAACATCATGTCTTACATTAAGAAAAACAAGTAGGTGGAGGTGCTTGTGCCCCGCTTTGATGTGCAGAGGAAAATCCACCTACAGCTACTTGTACAAGTCGACAGTACGTCTATAAAACATAATAATTTGTTCACTTTCACCATAATAACTTTCATTGAGGAGCTGGAGTTCATTCACTCAGATGCTAGTAGTATTGCTGCCCTCGACCCCCTGTTAACATACTGTCAACATCAGCATTAAATACTGGATATGATCTTTCCAGACAAAACACTGAAAAAAACATAACTGGTGCAATTTAATCACGTCTGTCAAAACGTTGGTGAACGAGTGAGGAGTCCCGGCTTTAACACCTCATACTGTAATTAACACCAACAACCCAGAAATGATGCAATCTTTGAGAAGAAGTATTTCTCTAGCGGCCACATGTCTGTATTACTTCTTTCATTAACGCCACATGGAAAGAGCCTGCATGTTGTGCTAATACACAAACAACACCAGCTTCTCCTGTATGGAATTTACTACTATTTTTATCCTGGACTTTAATGGGAGACTTCAAAGAGACAGATCTGTGCAACTTCACAGCTTGTCGAACAGATATACAGAAAACAAGAGATTCACTGAAGCTGACAGTAATGACTAGTACTGTGGAGTAGTGTATGACTAGCCAGACATCTCTTTACCAACACCGCCTGTTGCAAAACCTCTCTTGTCTTAACATGTTGGGAACTGTCTCTCACACACACACACACAAATTAAGAAAACATTGAATAATTGCCCAAATTAGGATTTTACTGTACAGCTAAACAAAAGCCGCCTTAGCGGAGAGAAGCAAAATAACCGATTAAGAAAGTGAGGTCAGCAGAAGACATAATTACACCATCTGACTCATTAAAGGACTGCTCCACCCAAAATCTATCTTTTGCATGGAAGGTGGGTCTTATGCATTTGCTTCTCCTTTTCTGTAAGTTAGTAGAACTAAAATGAATTAATCAAAAATGGACTAAAAGACATCTCTGTTGTTGGTCTGTGTATCTACTAGAGTCTAAACAATATATGGTTCACTAGTTAATAGTTACAAATAATAATACTAGGCAGTTCAAACATCCACAGTTCTTCATACTCAAAAGAGAGCATGAAGAAAACAGGTGCATGTTAACATCTAAACGCAGTCAAATAACTAAAATTTAAACCTGTTGCTCCTCAGTGGGCATATTAGAAACACTGAATCACTGATTTGAAATAAGCAAATTCCTACAGGGGGGTTGAGGGGGTGAGCTGCAGCACGTCTCCGCAGTGAGCCTGGCTGGTTGCGCTGTGTGGCACTGAGTGGAGTGGTTGTGATAAACTGCCAAGAATCTCGCGGAAAATGCCGCCTCAAGTAGGTCAGCACGACTCAGAGAGATAATCAAGGCCATTCTGACCCCTTCTGTGTGAGCTGTAAGTGGGTCAAATGCAGTAGTCAGCTGTTGCAACTCTATCACGCGGGGCGCTGCGAGGCACTCATCATACCGTCAAACCCCATTCCGTTAGTTTAAGACAAGGCAGGGTGCCCGCCTGCACCCACCGATGCAGGAATCAACCCTCTATCTGTCCCTCCAGGGGTGAAATAATGTGAAGTTCCTCTCAGCAGCAGCAGCAGCAGCAGATCCACCTTCCACTTGTCACTGAATACACCCCCTGCAAACACAACCCTCTTTAACTGTTGTCTCCTCCTTTTGACAGTTCACAGCTTCGCAGCTCTGTCCTATTCACAGTGCCGAAGACTCCCCCCCCCTCCACGTCTAAAATGCCACCCTCATTTCAACCAGCAATGTCCCTGCTTATTTCTCACTCTTCGCTGCACAGAAAAAAGGGGGACTCATGTGTCTAGAAACACTTCTGAGCATGAATCTGCAACAGCAGAACAAAGGCGATACAGGGCAGCCTTAATCTCTGCACTACTGAAGCCAGCAGCTATTTTAAAGCTTTTTCTCTGTCTCTCTATCCCTCCCACCCTCCTCTCTTCTCTCTAACATTCTTCCTCTCCCCCTCCCCTCCCTCTTCCCCCTTGTTTCCCTCTGTGTCTCAGGGTAGCAGCTTCTCTCTGTTTTCCTCTCCTCTCTCCCTGCGTGTCCAGTGACTGACTGCACAATACACATCAATTATTCATGGCTGCTCTATCCGTTTCACAGGCAAGACCAATCACAGATGGAGTCATTGCTAATGGGCTCCTGCTGTACTTGCCACCGGCTTCTTTGCACTCAAGCAACAAATACCCCAGAGACAATGAAAGGGAAACAGGGATAAGCTGTAAAAAAAAAAAAAGGAAACTTCACCAACACTAGCACTAGCAGCCACGAGGAGGAGGACAAGAGGAGGACACACATTTGTGAACAGAGAAGAAGAAAGGTACCCATCGTCACGAAATTAGGAGCCGGCTTCTGCAGTAGTAAAGGGTTAAAAAAGAAGGGGGAGGGGGGAGACAGACACAGGGGGGGGGGGGGGGGGGTGACAGGACAAGCAGAGAGGGAGAGAGAGAGAACCAAATGCTTATCTCCTCACCTCGGATGTATGCAGCTGTTATTGATGTATCTTCTTTTTCTGTCTAGTGATCCATTGCTTGCTCTCCCAATACACACATCACACAGAAGCAGCCACAGCCACTTCGCCAGAAGGGAGAGAGGGAGGGGAGGGAGGGGAGGGAGTAGAGGAGAGGAAAAAAAAAAAAAGCAGGCAGCTCACATTTCAAACTTGCAAAGAGGGGTGGTGCCTAATGTGCTAGACAGCCTGTATGTTGGCCCAAGTCCAGAGCAATGAGTAAAAGAAGCCTCAATCAATTCATTTAAGGCAACATTTGTTACAACGGAGATGCGCGTCCTGTCGAAAAGTGGTGATACAAATGGATTTAGGTGGTGCATTAAGCAGTGATTCCAGCTTCTAAACCTTGTCTTTGCATACGGTCGACTTAATCCATCAAGCTAGTCAGTGTAATTAAGGGGCATGGTGGAGGAGGAGGAGGAGGAGGAGGAGGAGGAGGGAGGAAGAGCCTGGGTATTGTGGCTTCCTGATGCGCAGAGGGTTGGAATCTGAAAGGGAGGGGCCACATTTGTCTTTCAGCACACATGAGCCCAAGTAAGCTTTTGGATAAATAATTACACACCTATAAAACATGTAAACCGTGCGCAGACGCACCACCTGAGGCCGTCTGGAGCATCTATAGTCATCTGCAAATAAAAGTACTCGCAATCACTGAGCTAATTCTGATGTGACGTTAGTGCGGATATGTAGCACAAAATGCAATAATAACTTCATTAGACTTCATTAAGTACAATATAAATTAATTTTAATAAGAGAAGAGCCAGTTTAGTTGTGTGGCAAATTACTGAGCCATATGGACTAGCTTACGACTCGACCAATCACGTACTGCTACAGACACTAACTGCTGCAACTACATAGAAGGAAGAAAAGACAGTCGAGCAGAACAAGTCTTATCTCCGGTCTCTGCTGTATTTGCTCTCCTGGTATTTACTATCAGCTAAGTGCACACTGGGTGACTTATAGCCCTACAGCCTAAGCTGAAGTTAACACATCAATTATGGCTGGAAGACTTCACATACAGTGATCATATAGTGTAGATCATAAAAACTGTCCAACACGGACAAAATGTAGATTTATACTCAGTAAGCATAAAAAAGTTTTTAACCTTGTAAACTCTGACAGCCAACCGTAAAACTCTAAGAATTGTATTTTATTTGTGGACCCAAAGATTTCCAAAGATCCCAGATTAACAGTAATTCATTCTGAAATATGTAAATAAAATTATTATTCTAGAATATTTTCATATTATCTTTTTTCTAATTTAAAAGTTCATGAGTTGTGATAAAAAAACATCTTTAGATAATCTGATTTTGTGTTGGTAAACAGTAGCGCAGATCTCCAGTGATTATACTGTATGGGTTGTGTGTGGAGCTCCTTCGGAGAAGACTTGACAAAACTAAAATACAGTTGGTGGAGTGAGTCAACACTTGGGTGGAATAAAACAATAGCAGATGCTTCATTAAAGTCTGAAATAACGCTTCTAATTCTGTCTTAAATCAGCATTAAATCTGATTAATTAATGCATGTTCATATCTTAAATATATTCTCCAATTTAATCCAACTACTGCTGACAACCAAGCAAGGTCTCGGCCACCAACAATGTTTTCAGATTCCCTGTTATTCTCCATTTAGGAAAAGCCGCAACTAAACTATATGTTTAAACACACCAAGAGGAGAGATAAAACATTTTGGTGTGGAAAACTCTGGGAAAAGAAATTACAGCCCTTGAGGCGTGTGTGTGTGTGTGCGTGTGTGTATCTAACCTCTGTATTGTGCGTAGAATCAGAAACCTTAACGCAGCTCAACAACAAAATGCCTGATCTCTGTGTCTTAAGCACCACTTCAGCGCTTCAGCACGCTAAAAGCTGCTGTATCATCAACACTTAAACTACAGTTTAGAGGCTCTTTGTTATATATTTATCATACAATATCGTACAAAATTCAACCACTTCAATACATACACTTTTCTCAACCTTAACTATTCGAATTTCTTTGAAATAGTGCGAATTACTACAATGTCCAGCTTTTTAAAGACACAAGTTGAATTACTAACACTGAGCTAATAACTCTCTTCGTTAAACTGAAGAAAATAATTCAGATGCACATTTAGTTTTTAATTATCTTCTATCTGATTCAAGGCTCTTTTCTAATACGTATTTTTCTATCCTATAGTAACAGTCGTTGTTGGTCACACTGCCTAATCTTACAACTGCAAAACAAGCACAACACCTCTGGATCGTGGATTCTGCTTCTTCATGCTCAAACTTGTTGGAAAACTGAGGAACCAGCATGCACAGTCATTCTGTAAACCCCCCACCCCTGTCAAAACAACTAAACACACGAAACAAAGTACAAAAACACTGTTGCTTAGATGCTTTTTAATCCCAAATACTGTCGACTACAACCATCCAACCCACTACGTTCACCAATCAAACCTGAAAACCCTATGGAAGAACAAGTGTAAAGACAACACAGCTTGACAGAGCAAGAAGCCCAACTAATTATCAGCTGAATTGCTGGTTTACCAGGCGTTTGTTACATGAGGGAATGCACGCCTTGAGGAACTGAAAACTTTGACTAACCCCCCCACCCCCTTTTAAATCGATGCCTCCTTTCACTCCTTAGAGCTGAGGAATTCCACAAGACTGCTGAGGTGCAAATGATTGGGAATGTGCCGCTGTGGCCCTCTTGAAGGAAAAATCGTGATTAAGCATTTTGTAGACACTTTCGAACCAGACGGAACCATTACGCTCCTGCAGGAGGGGTGTGACACTGATGAAACGGGCCTAACAGGGCTTGTAATGTACCCTGTGATGGCGTGAGAGAGAAAGAGGAGGCCCTGATGAGTTTATCCACGCCGAGCAAATGATCTTGCTGCTTTGATGTTGCTACAGCTCCACGTGCATGGCTTCGCCCTGTGGTAAGACAGTCCAAGTAATCACCGATTAATAGAGCAGGCTAATCTCATTCACAAAGAGGTCACTACTAGCAGACAGACGCCCCTCCCCCAGATCTACCCGAGCATTGTGTCCCACTTGCAAAAAGGCAAAAGGACTACAACTGGCTGATCCCCCTGAGTACATCTATTAAAAAGCTCAGTGGTACAATTCACTAAATCTGGAGTAGAAACGTGAGTAGAATTCTGTTATACAAACTCACATTGCACATATTCATATGCATTTGATAACTAACACAATTATTAAGAGGTGATAATGAGGTTTTCCTCAGGTGAGAAGATACGTACACATTGCTGGTGCCATTAGGATCAGGGTTTGTTTAATCGAATGTTGCCCTTCCAAGCTTTTTCCAACAAAAATTAAACAAACTAATGCCTTTAACTGTTGGAGGCATTTCATGATGAATCAATTTGTCAAAGCTACAACCTGTTTCAGCTGTAAGTTGACTGTGAACATTGATTTCCTATTGCTGAAATCAGCTCTAACCTTCCTTCAGCACAATTTCCCCCTCAATTTCCCCACATGTTCAGCAGAGGAATATAGATGACATAACAGAAATGTAATGGCTCAGCCACGCCGTGTGTCAGAGCCAAGACAAGTTAAGCTTGGTTAAATGGGACACCAAATGCGATTTACTTATTAGTGCTCAACCACTGACCTGATGTCTGCGGCCGACAGCTCCACTAGTAACCAACCGAGATCTCACTTCTAACATATATTTTCAGAGCAGATTACAAGATGCATGATGTGAGTGAACGGGTGAGTGATTATGAGACTTATGCTACTCCTAGAGTTCGGCCTACACAAGCCCTGTTGATAGCAGAGATAAGGAACAAACATGACGTAGGAGGGTTTTGTCTCTTTAGAACAATAAAAGCTTATTACACAACAGTTGGTAAACTGAAAATATGAAATAGACTTTCCACTCTGAGCAGCAGTTTAATGTCAGCTTAAATCACATTCAGGTAAAATGTCAGATTTGGCTAAACATATTTTAGACACTGTGCTCAATTAAACACGACATTCTCCTCATTCTTGGCAAATCTAGCTCCTCGGGTTTGTTCTTGGCTCTGTAGGACTTTGAAAACTCTCCTGACCTGTCTGTCTCCGGTGTTGGATGGCTGACCTGCTGCCGCCACATTGGCCCCATCATGTGACTCACTACCTTCCCCTGTCACTTGGCAACGGCCCCACTGGATGCCGGGGAGTGGGTGCTCCCCTTGGGGCCCTGTGGGAGAGTCGTTTAAGAGCCATCTCCCTTGGCTGCCACAGAGTGTTTTTTCTCCGCCTTAACAACCTCCTTAACTGGGGCCTCCACTCTGAAGAGCTTTTGCAGGGGAATGTCTTTGCAGTGGTTTCCAGTGACTCTCCCTCTTTATAGGCTTCTCCTTTCTAAATATTCCCGCATATACAGGTACATAATTGTCCATGAAATGCACTTTGGGATGATGCCTAGACATGAGTAGTTGCCGTTTTCCAAATGACTACCGTTGCAGGAAATTATTCCCAGAATCAGTTGGCAATCTTCTCTAAGTCCATAAAGTATGGCCTGAGATTTGATTTAGCATTAAGTAGAAATAGAACGTTTGGTGGTGTAAGTTAATTACAGACAGAGAGTGATCCCCCTCCTGTGGTTGACACACGAGTGACATCGCATGATTTGAAACCTCATATAACCACGTATAAAACCATGAACGCCATAAATTAGAAAAGGCAACACAAGTGAAAATTCAAACAATATGTGACTCTGGCTTTTATATCCTAGTTAACTTACGAAGGCTCTGTGGCCGAACACACAGAAGCAATAGCAGAATACCACGTTCTTCAAAATCCAACACAGGTGGAAGCAACAAATCAAAAACTGTACAACAGTACAGAATATTCCTGTTATCTTCAAACCTGCTGACAGCATATACATCTTCATTCCATCATGCTTCAGCATACTTTTCCAGCCAGCTTGATAACAACATTTAGCAGTCTACATCTGACCCAACAATCCATCACTGTACCAAGATGATGGAGCTATATGAAAACAGGGACTCATCGTCACTGATACAGTAGTTTTTTTTGTTGTGTATGACAAATGGAATATTCTGCTGTATGCACTTTATCTAAAACTCCAGAGAAATAAAAAATATATAGATACAGCTGTCCGTGTTGTGAACAAGTTTGGAAGTGAGATATAAAATGTAGATGAGAAAAGTTCATGCAGATATTGAAAAGTAATATGTAATATTCAGTGCGGCTGAGGAGGAAAAAGCATTACAATTCTAGTTTAAAAAATCGTATCACGTATAGAGCCGTAAAATACTCATTGATCATTGTTTATCCTTATAAATCTTTGGAGCAAACTGATAAATAAGTTAAAAAGTCAGACTAGTCAATACAGTATCCATATAGTGTACTTTAAACGCTGTTCTAGTACTTTTCTGGAGTGTTACGATCCTCTACAGTCTAGTAGCAATGGGTGTATATCACAAAAAAGCTGCCAAGAATGCAGACAGGAACTTTGAGCCTGAACAGACCAGCATGGCCAGATGGCTTGCGACGGCGGTTGAGAAAACTCTGGTCTTACCTGCTGATTTTGGAGTGAACTTATCCCTGTTGGCAGCGCACACGGCCAGGAGCCGGTAACCCAGGTCCAAGTCGAAGCCCTGCTGCGCTGCTACGCGGCTGACCACCTGAAAACAACCACAGCAAGCGGCACACAGTCAGCACACCGTCAGATAGTCTCTAATGGTCTAAAGATCTGAAGCCTTCTGAGAAATTAACTAATGACACAGAGACAATGGTGAGATAAAGTATTTTTCAAATGTATTTCGTGCAAAACTGAAAAAAACTCTACAACGTCCTACTTACTATTTAGTCTTGACATTTTTCCAGTATTACATAAGACAACGAGCTGAGGAGAAAACACGTCTAGTGCAGTGATGTCCACGGAAAGTAAACATTAAGAGAAATATCCACATGGCTTAGGAGGCGATGTAAATCTCCCCTTCTGTGGCGCATGTTGCTTTGATTTACTATCACCATTATCAGCTCAAAGAGAGCCACTCAAGTCATTTTGACCTTTATGAAATCCTAAGGCCTGTGTGGCCTGATGGGCCTCACTAGGGGAAGATTCTTCTCCCTGCCTGGGCTTTCATAGTTGAGATCTCGCCGTCACACTGTGAACTTCAAGACAAGCCCTGAGGTAGTACAGCTGAACACTGCTGCCTGCACCGTATCATTATCTTCTGTAAGTATAGCCTTTACGTGACACCAAAACAGAGTATGTATATCTGGCCTTTATTTATAGGAATCCCCCATTAAGAAGAAGATATGAGTATAGGCTACCTAATTAAAATCTAAACTTGTGGGGGACATTTTGCTAAACGGTAATTCCAGTGTTAGAAGTTACAACAAGTAGTTCTAATTTCAGACCTTAAATTGTTTACAGCCACTGTGGTTGTGGTGGATTGTCTACCATAAGGCAAACACGTGCCTTTACATTTAAAGTCTTATTTATTTAACAAATCCAATCAGAGCTGCAGCGCCGTGCACAGAGGAAAAGAAATGAATTGAAAGGATTTCTTGAAATCAGCCTGAAAAACTATGAAACACAACGTATTAGCATGTTAACATGCTCCTAATGACAATGCCCATTTTTCCAGCACAATATAGGAGTTAATTATTCAAAATAAGAATGGGATTATTCCGGTTGATCTTCTCTTTCATCTTTTCTCATCTTGCCTAAGAGTTAAGTTTGCTTTTTAAAATAATAATTATATACATATTTTGTTGCCTTTGAACACACAGCTATAGTGATAATAATGCAACACCCACTCCTACACTGAGATTAATGCGAAGATAAACAACCTAGTTTACCCTCTTTCTTAAATGTTGAATGTTTTATTGCTCATATTATCATCATTATCATATCATGTAATTTTCCCCTAAATGTTAAGGTCAGATATGTGGCCTCAATTTAATTGAATTTCAAACTTTCAACAAGCTATTATTGAACACCATTACACAATTTTCCCATTAGCAGATTGCTTATTTTAGTACCATAGACATTTTCTCGTGATTACACATTAATTAGCTGATTGTTTTTATATATTTTTGCAGTGCAGCCGCCTTGTTTGACATCATCAAATGCCATCATCATAAGAACATGCACACTGAAGTGTTTACCATTACAGTCTGAGACTGGGTAATTTCACAATCACATTTGATTCTCTGTGCTCCCTGCCAGTGTGGTTCACGCTAAGGTCTATACAACCCATAAACCAAAAGGAAAAGCCTTGAGATTTTCACGGCAGGAAACAAATTGAATTGGAGAAATGGAGGAAAAGGCACCTGCTGCTGCACATTAAAGCACTAACACAAACAATCACTTGAATGGCAGTTACACAAGTACAATTCTCTCAGGTTTCTTTGCCAGCTGTAGCACCACTCACATGGCAGAGTTACAAATTGCACACTACAGGAGTTGTATGTACAGCGGCAAGAAAAAGTATGTGAACCTTTTGAATATTTCACGGTTTTCTGCATTAATTTATCTCATCTTCATCTAAGTCAAGAGTATTAACAAATAAAACGTACCCGACTCCAATTCGCTTTTTAGAGGTCATTATTCCATTTTTATTGTTGTTCTCAATAAAGACATAAAAGATCAGAATATTTTTGTGTTATTTTAGGCACATTATATTTGTTCATACTCTTGACTTAGATGAAGATCAGATCACATTTTATGACACATTACTGCAGAAAACCATGAGATTCTTTTTCTTGCTGCTGTATCTATTATCTGCTGCTTGAGGCAGTATGGAAATGACACAGCACAGTATGGCCCAAGGTGACAGGTGAGTGATATATCTGCAGTCCAGCCATTGTTCTACCTGTTTGTCTGTTCTGTCTCAAAATGTGTAGACAATAGGGAGCAAGTCCTCAATTTAGTAATCACCTTCGCTTACACTGACTTCGAATAAACCAGAAGAAGTCATTTGGGTTGTTCATAATGAAATACTCCAACAAAAATCTATTAAAAATCTCTCACCACCTGCAAGTTTGAGATGTGGCTCATCTGAACAGTTTGTAGCTTGCTCCTTTGTGGCAGACAGCAGCTGCAGGCAGCTTGGATTCACAATGGTTACAATGGATTCCAAGGTGGCTGACAGCCACGGCAAAAACAAACAAACAAAAACACCATCATCCATAGAAATTTCTCCGAGCACTATCTGCCTATCTGTATGCCCTGCATGCTCCAAAACGAAATTCACCAAAATACAGATAAATGAACATCGCCCCTTTGTTGATATCATAGTTGCTTACACCTTCTTAATTTTGCTAATGGGTCAAACATAAACAGCTTAGAGTTTTGTTCAGTGCTGGAAATAATATATGGACTATGAAGTAATGAATTAGGAATGGTTTGCGAAATGAATGTCCAAGTTGACAACTGTCATCCCTCTGCGAAGGAGTTACAAGCTTTTCAGAGCCTGTTTCAACCCTGTGCAGAGTTAGATTGAAATTACCGGTGGGTTGTTCCTTTCCACATGCACTGAACTTGAACTTTACCTCTTTTCTCAGTCTGGGACAACATTTCAGACATTTAGCTTTTCCATCTATGTCTGATTAAATCTAGTCAAAATAAGCGAATTAGTCTGATACAAGCTACCACTCTGGCCAAAATCTTCTCTTTGTTTACAGTACATCTCAAAGCAGTCAAGTATTTTTAAATAAATGTCATGGGCACTAATTATTCAATTAATCAAAAGCCCCTAGACATTTAAGTAGGGGAATTAAGGTCTTTGAAACCATATTTCCTCATAAGCACTGATTGCTTTGTGGTTTGAGGAAACTATCGCACTCGTCATTTTTGTGTTCCAGTGTGCCAATTTCATGAGCCACAGCACAAACTGTAAGTGAAGTCACTGGAAGGTGGCTGAATCTCAATAGTTTCTCCAGGCTGAAATACTTTTTATTTTCTAGTGACCTCGGTGATGATCCAGCAGCTAAACATTAGTTCTCCTGCATCCTTGAGGGTGTTATGAAAAGAGCCAATACAGCAGTTGTTTCATTGGCCCTTTCCCTGTCTTTGACCCTGAAAGTACGAGACTGCAGAGAGGGTCACGACTGGCGACTTACCGTTAGGCATCCCATCAGGCTTTGCTCAAAGGGGCGTTGGAAGGCTCGGGGGTCGCCGCACCAGTCCAGCAGTTCAGTCGCTGCTGTTTGGAAATTTGCTGGATTTTGTAAGTGCTGGGGAAAAAAAAGAGAGATTTGAGACATGTTACAATCCAGCAACATTCAAAGGTCACAAGGACACAGAATGGAAATGATATCTATATCAAGTTATGTATTCATTTGTTTATTTGTGGACTAAGACTAAGCACAGCAAGGGAGGATGAGACAGTTCTGGATATCGTCCAATACTCCATAGTAGCAAAATATATGCACTACGTATATGACCACACAAATACACCCGATATCAAATATATCAATAAGTTACATGCAGAAAATAATTTATTATGATGTATTCCTCAACTTTAAAAACTGTTTTGCCTTTATGCTTATAGGATTTGGATCCTTTTCAAACATGTGATACACTTTAGATTACTTCTGCTGCAGGTTTAATGTGCTAATGCTGAAGGGGTACATGACCATTAGACTATGGCTTCTACTTCACTCTCCCCAGGTTTCTGTAGCACTGACTTTCCACTGAGTGCAATAAATCTCCCTGTATGGCTGCATGAATAGTTGAGGAAGCCCTTATTTCACCAGCCGACCCTGAGCTGTGCTGTGACTTTATCTGACAACAGGCTCCTTGACCTGCAGGCACCCCTTTATGGCATTCATTCCCCTTCTGGAACCACAAGCCCACTCTGTTGTCTGTTTTGCTGTAGTGCAGCAAAGGAAACTGCAAAGTGGACCTCTCTGGGTCGCCACATTGGACACACTGTTGGTCATTTCTTCTCTAAAAGCTTTCAGACCTCAATATGAATCACTTTATACGTAGAAGAGCAGACACACCACCTCCACTCTGCAGTAATCTGTTGCCTTTGCAGAGATTATGCTCACAAGCCTTTGTAGTGCACTTGTACAAACCAGGAACAAATGGACTCCCACTTCATGGCATCAAAGGTAAATAGAGAGGTTTGTCAGCTTAAAGTGAATGGCTGCCTTCTTAACATGTCTGTGTGCTTTGATTTCACTGTCAGGGAGAAAAGGAGAAAAGCAAGTGACAGCAGTACAGTCACTGCCTCACAGTGTTTGTTTCTTGTTTGCTCTTTAGGGGGCAGCAGAGGTCAGGATTTGATAAGGCAGCTTTCATATCAATTTACAAAGCCAGCATTTGACAAGGGCTGGATGAAACCAGTCTTGTTTATTTTCTGCTCTGTCCAAGACTGTTCCCCACTTGCCCAACATGTCTTTGTTGGGAGACTAAGACGAGGCGTGGTGGGGTTGCTGAGCGTGTAAATTCTACTGGTGGATAAAGTCTCCTGGAGAAACACACACGTACACAGATGCTAAATTTAGACGAGTCTGGAAGCTAGACAACACACGCAATCAGTGCACCAAGGATGGAAAGGGGGGAGGAAGGAGAATATGTAGAGAGGAGAAAAAAAACACACCACCACCACTTGGGCTTGAAGTGATTACTGTTCTTTGCACTCAGAACAATTGGTCCCACCAGTGTGGCTGTCACATGTAGAGCTTGGCACTGCTACGCCACAGATGTTCCCCTTTCTCCGGCCAAAACCCACCAATCAAACCTAAACTAGTGGCCAAGAGACCCCTCACTCCCGCCTATTCCCGTCCCCTGGGTGAGACTGATCCTCCAACATTTACACTCTAGTTAAAGCTCGGACCAGTTTGAGAGAAACAAAGACAGACTGGACTTGCTGTATCCTGAGAATACAGCTTTCAGCAGATACAATCATTCTCTGTAGTCATGTCTGGAAACAACTTGATCTGCACATCTGCAGTTAAACTGAATGTGACAGCGCACGCGATCTAGCAAAGGCTCCCTTTCCTTTCAGAATGGCAGCTTTTGGTTTTGCTGCTGTTGTTGTTCTACATTTACTGACGCCCCAGAGGAATGACAACATATTAATGGCGACAATTAACCCGGGAAAGAACACAGTGGCAGACAAAAACAGCTGCATCGCCTGTAAAGCAATATAGAGAGGCTTCTTCCAGCTTTTCTTGAAATATTGATGCGTACAGTCTGAGGAAGTGTTCCTGCAGCGAGAGGAGAGTTCATAGTTTCCGCCTGTACCCCCTGTACGTATCAGTGAGTGGAGAGTCTGACAGCAAACTGGCTTCCCCACAGTGAGAGGAAAAATATTGTCTCTGAAATAGATACCAGCAGTATCACAAAGCCCATCATCCCCAAAGTATTCACAATGGTGCAATTCTAAGACTCAAGAGGGAAACAAACTACCAAGAAGAAAATGTGCGCTACAGTGTCTAGCCAGGTTACTTTTCAAACATGCTCATTTGTTTCGAGCTAAACAAGTTAAAATATTTATTTTGTTGTTTCAGCTTTTACGGACACAGTACAGTCCCTTGAGGTACTTTGCATGACTTGCACGCAACCAAGGAAACAAACGCTACTGGTATTTTCATTGTATTCATGTGAAAGTATGAGTTAATCAATTCACCTTTGCGTATAAATCATTAAATCTTTCAAAATAAACCAAATTAAAATGAATAACGCTGGAATCAAAACAGATTCAACAGAGAATTAAGAGTCCGCCTTGTCGTACGCCTTTGTTATGATCCTATTTTCCAACTATTTCAACACTGGTGTCAAACGCTGCTGAAGTAAATGAGACGATCTGTATTAGATTTTGTGTACTGGGGCAAAAAAATGAGCAGGTTTTGTTAAATTATTGTCATAAAATCATATTATTGCAATTTCACAACACGACCGTAATTTAGGAATTACCACGATAATGATTTCTGATTTAACTTTCAACCTGTGATTCAATCAGGCCGACAGATTCCAATTTCCTCCACATTATCATTGCACTCAGCAGTAATTTATCATTTGAGCAACAAAATCAATTTGTTCCCCTGTCCGCTGCACTGGCTGGGAGTATTCAGACAGACATGTCACATCTCCCTGAAAACAACAAGACAATGAAGGAGGCTTCATTTATATCCCTGCTCCAAGATGCCAAATTTCAACATGCCCACACTTTCAATTAAAGCAAACAGCTGGATTGGTTTACAATATTTCCTTAAATATTTTAATGGCTTGGATATTGGACAATGGGGAGCAGGGGGAGAAGATAGTGAGTTAATTGTTCTGATCTCCCCTGATGATCATCTTTGTGTGCGGGGAGGAGAATAGTCGGCCGGCTGAATGGGCTCACTGCTAGTCTAATTGGCAGGACATAAATGGTATTTATTATGTGGGCTTTCCAAACCCTGATTGTCTGCGGCACAAAGCTGCCTCTATTAGCAGGGTGCTGGCTCTTACTGGTTGGTTTGAAATGACCTGACGCTTAACCATTTATTAGATGGACTGGAGGCCCCCTTGTATGCCATGGATCTCTCTAATTGGCATGTTTACCCATGTGCTGCTTCCTCAACTGCTTATACAGGGACGAGTTTGTTTAAATTTTTGTCTAGCCGGGTTAATGCATTTAACCCCGCGACACTTGAACTGTTGTAAACTTTTGTATTCCTTTTCCTGTTCTGTGGATTTCCTTGATTATAATCCTTCGGTTATTAGCAACAGTGAAACCTACTTTCACCTCCTGTATAGCTAAAGAAGGAGAGGATATTGAATATTTCCTGTAGCATCTTGCTGTGAAGAAAGTGTTTACTTCTTTCACTTATTACTTAAGAACATCAAAGCCTTTCTCCTTACTCAACTCACTCTTTCTCTTTCTCAGTAATAGCTGGGAATTCCCTGTTGAGTGTAAAACAATTTGCCGTGTCCACACTTGCGTTTAAGTGCAAGCCCCATGCATTGCCCCAAAGGCCTGTTGATGTAGTTTTCAGGAGGTGGACCTGCACAGAGCCCAGAAACAAAATGGGCTGTCAGTTAAGAGAAGAGATCAAAGGGAGAGCCATGTAGCCCGGGGTTATGCAAGTATGTCTGTTTAATTCTGCCAGATATTCGTCCCGGAGTAAATGGTGGTGAGAGGAGAACAAAAGGACTTGCTGGGAGTCAGCAGTGGTGGAGAAAGAAAGAAAGGCGATGATGGGGGAGGGAGGGGAGCCTCCGCTCTTTGACCTCAGTCAGTAACCTGAGTCACACCACAGTCCAGATAATAGGCCTGAACAGATTAGTCACTAACAGCAGCTAAACAGGAAGAGTCAGACACATTCTGGCCACGATTGTGAGTGTGTGTATTTATGTGTAGTGTACAAGCACAAACTTGGAAAAGGAAAGTGTTAGTTTCCTTTTCTCAGGCAACAGCAAACCAATGGAACAAATTACATCGGTGAAAACGTCATTCTGAGGTCAGAATTGAATTGCCAAATATCTGTACATAGTTTGTTGACATAATGCATCTAGTTTCCGTCTGTTTACATGGTACACCACCGTGTTTAAAAGTGAAGTAAGAGTAAAAGTCCTTATATTTATAGACTGGTTTCTTGCAGAGATTGGTGTGGTATCCTCTAAGCAGTATTTTATTACTGCACTGTAGCAGTTCCAAGTGAGTCTGACTAATGCATTTTACTTTCTGGCACTTTAAACTACATCAGCGGATCATATTGTTGCTTTTGAAGAAAGCCTTGTACAATATGGACAATTCTGATTTTCTTGCTATCACTGCACCATCTTTAAGCTATTACACTTCTGTTTATCTGAACTTCTAAGGACCTCACTTTTTTTTGGCATCTGATTAATGTAACAGAAATATGTAGAAGTGAATGTAAAAAGTTTTCCAAATTGAAAATCCTGGAACCTCAAGATCTTAAAAACAATATTTATGTAAATATACTTATGTTGTCACTTTTCACCATCTGTTACAAGCAGCAGCGTAAATCTGTCTTATGTGTCAACCCCTCACTTAATGTAACATTAATATAAAGCAACCTGGTAAACTGATCACTGTCTCACCTGTTTGATACACTGCAGACGGTCATTGGTCTGCTGTATGTGTCTGTCCATCGACGGAATCGAGTTCATATTGATTGTCCCTTGTTGGCCTCTACCTGCCAGCCATTAAACTGGAGCGTTCTGCAACAGAAACACAGACACATGTTAAAGCTCGCCTCTTTCCAGGGAAGCTGCCAATCCCATCACCGCTAGGATATTGCAGTTTAGTGTGTCTATAGATGTGTGTGTGGTGCTGTGAGCAGGGGGATATTGATTTTGCAGGTGACAAGCACCTCAGAGAGCCGAAAGGATGACATTCCTCTCAGCTCCTGTGACACCCTTAACAAGCTCTGGCGGTTGCCCCGAACGCTGCTACACACCTTCAGAGCGGATGCACTGGATGACTTAGAAAGGATGTCTGACCATGTTTAAAGCACCTCGGGGCGAAAATGAACAGAGGTGGAGAGACACATACACGCGTTCTGTTGAGCCCAGTCTGTCAGCATTTCCTCAGAAAACTGCATGAAACCCTTCCATCCTGGCCTGTGAGAACATTAACTTGGCATGTGGTTCCCTGTTTACATTACTTAGCCATTATGCAATCTTTGGTTAACAATTATCTGTACCCTAGGCCCAGACATGCGCTACATTTCATTTCTCCCCCCTCCTCCCACCACTCTACAGCTACATAAGATTTCCCCTAGCAAAACCCCTTACAAAGCACTATTGATTTTGAAGCAGCAGCTTATGGAAAATTTCTCTCTCGATTTTTTCCACAGGAATAATTTTTCACAAATTGCAAACAATGAGGTTGTGATCTGACACACTACATACAGTGGCAGGAAAAGTATGTAAACCTTTTGGAATTTAATGGTTTTCTAAAGTAAATCTTTCATGTCTCATAGTGGAAAAAGTATGTGAACCCTTGGAATTAATTACTAGTTGACCCCCTTTAGCAGCAATAAGTGGCACACATAAGCACCATCTTCTTGTGGGGAGCAAAAAGATGGCATAGTCATTATTCAAGGGGTTCACATAGTATTTCCACTCACAAGGTTTTATGATTGTTCTCAATAAAGACACAAACATAATTTTTTGTGTGATATTATTTTAGGCACATTATATTTGTTAATACTCTTGACTTAGATGAAGAGCAAATCGCATTTTATGACAAATTAACGCTGAAAACCATGAAATTCCAAAAGGTTCACATGCCTTTTCTCACCTGTATAGTTGTCACAAGTGAAAATGTTTACAAGCTACATTAAAATTTATCAATTTGGCCTATTGAGTTCTGATTTAATGTTGCATTCAGTGTCAAATAAAAATCACATCCTCTGTGTGTTGGCTATAAACTCATAGTGACCTGCAACTTTAAGAAGAGGATTAAGTGAATTAATGAACACATATACAAGTGGTGGTGGCAAGTACGCTACTCCATCTTCTCCCCACCACACTCCCTCTTTATCTCAGGCTGTCTCAATCTTCAGTCTCTTGCTACTGCAGGGGCACCTCCTCTTGCAGCACATCATCTCTCACCCCCATCACTCAGCCTCCCCCTCCCAACACGCCATGTTTCTCCATTACCATCACACAGTGAGAAATTTCACTGCACGGAGTACCAACGAGATGAGGGGGAGAGAGAGAGAAGAGGCAGCATGCTGCATCACACTGATAATACTCACTTAGGGGTCTCTAGCTGGATTTAACGGCAGGGCCAGTAATCTACTCCACTAGACAGCGAAAAGAGCTTTTATGCTACCTATTGGAGCCGCTCATACCTGTACTTGAGAGGAGAGAAGGGCACACTAGTGCATTCCTCTCCATAAATTAGAAATCTCATAAAAAGAGACACTGGAGTTGTTTTCACTCCCTTTGCAGATAAAAAGTATCTGTTTGTTGACGTTTTTTTCAAGTCTCATATAGGCTGACTTTAAGGCGTCGGGGGGTCTGATCTTATGCCTTGGTGACTCACATAAAGTCTGATAAATATTTATTGGTATAAATTCTACAAGGTCATTTAAAAGCATATATAGTTATATATAGGAGTCAAAACTATTATTGTTAGTAAAAAGCAATTTGAAAATTTTAATAAAAGAATGAATTAATATATTAAATAGACAATTATAAAATGTATCAACATCATTTAGAATAGAATAAAAGTAATAACTATTTCAAATAAGGAAGACACACACCCAAGAAGAAGTATCACCCATCCACTACGGGTGCTGGCTGTTGTTACACTACCCTCAGTCCTTTTTCTGTGCCAGCTGATATTGGGCTGATCATTGGCCAGGTCGGCCTTGCACCATTGTGCCCCTCAGCCACCAGCAGGTGTCTCCCTGGCCCTTCAAAGCCCTGGCTAGTGGCACAAAGAAAGCGGAGCGGTGTTGCTTTAAGCCTTTACAAGCTCTGCAAATCCTCAGCTGCTGCTTCCTGACAGGGCCCACTCAGCCCAGCACTGCCTGTCTGACCTTGTGGTTATTGATGAGCAAGTCGACCTGCTCTCTCTGTCTCTCTTCCCTTCGCTCTCTTTCTCTCTCTCTCTCTCGATGTCATCTCTCTTAGCTCCAACAGTGAGTAAAAATCAGAGTCAAGAAAAAGGCTGGGCTGCCATCCACTGTTTCTTTTTCTGTTAAACACATATCAAACAATACCTCTGACCTCACTGCACTTTAAAACCTGTGTCCACATATTTTAAGATAATTAAAAAAAAAAAGTATGACATGGCATGTTGGAGAGTAATTGAATTGCCGGATATTCACTTATTAATTAAGCACTAGAGCTTTGTTATATCTTTAATAACTAGCAAAAGCCAAATTAAAGATGGGAGATACAACAACAGATGGGATTCTGAGCTTGCCCCTATTTATTTGCTCTTTTCTATCATACAGATGTTATCATTTATAGTTTTCTCTGCGCCATTACCTTGTATGAACTTATTTGCCTTGATTCAGCTAGTTACCCCAGAAATCCTGCTGTACACTTTTGGTGTGTGAGAGGAAATTGGTACTGATGCATACATACATACATACATACATACATGCGTTACTTGAGCCTAATTTACTGCAAATTGCACGGCAGGCGTTACACAACAAGTTGAGGGCTGTGGATTCCTGCACAACAAAAGACACATGGGGGGGAAGTGGAGGTGGGAGGGGAGGAGAGAGAGCTGCTTTACTTCCCTTTTCAAGAGGGAGCTAAAATATATGTATTGAGTGGGAGCTGTAATAAAACAAAACGGGTGAGGAGATGCAGGCTGGGAACAAATATGAAAGGCAGTGGAGTATGGCGGCAAAGCGATGGAGCACCACCAGAGGATTGGATGAAATTATCTCTTTATAATCAGGGGGCTTCTGCATGGCTGCCCCTTCCATTGCCCAATGACAGATGAGGCCTACCTCTTCAAATGGGCTTTTCACAGTGCTATCAGCCCACCTCTAGGGTAAAACAATGTTTTTCTTTCTTCCTGTACCACCACTTTAAAAGCTTTGTTTCCTCGCGGCACCCCACAGAGGACAGGATTGTCTCCTGTCAGGCAGGGTCCATGTTTGTCTCATTACGTGATCATGTTACATAAGTGTACCTTGAAAAGGGCTTTGGATTTAATTTGATGACATAGCGTGGGACTAAAAGATGGTGACGCTAAATATTATTGAGTGAAGACAAACACAGCATAAAATGATCTCCAGTAAGTGAGAGAGGCCGTTTTTTTGAACTGTCACAATAACAGTTTGGGATCTAATCATTATTTCACACACTCCAAACTCAACCCACCTTCAAAGTGAGGTTCTAGCCTGTTAATGTGACATAGATATGTTGGGCACCTGTGCTCTGCATGATAAAAACAGTGTGAAGGTGAGAGGAGCAGACAATGATTAGCCTTGTCCCACCATCACAGCAGAACAAATGGATCATGAACCCTCGCCGCGTTACACAGTCTCTCAGCTGAGCTGTTGAAGTGCTGGAAAGTGGTAAACAGATTTAATTTATTCATATAAATAGATCGTGGGCCAAAATATTTAAGATACTCTGGGGACAGACACACGTTCGTTTAAGGGTATTTCATGCTTATTACAAGTTGGGCATTATTGTAGTAGTTTTGGTAAGTGGTTATAATAACTATGCTCTCACTGAAATAATCTGGAAACAGTCGCGTTTCAACAATAACACCCAATTGTAAAGAATTTAAATTTAACACGGATCTCTTACATCCACGTGAGACACTCTACTTAAAGCTGAGCACAAAGAAACTTTCCCTTATTGACAGATAAATGTGGAAAAAGTCTTCTAGTGTCAAACTTGTTGAAGGTCAAGTAAGAAAAAGAGGAGAGGGGCTATAATTAAAGCAGCTTTAAGGGATGAGCCTTGTTTGAATATGCTCAGCTGAAGTATCAATGAATTTCTACAGGTGGGGAGGTGAGCATGGCTGCAGAAAGCCACTGTCCCGACCAGACACACAAACACAGACACGTAGACACAAAGATCTTCTCACCTTCCCGTGACTGCTGGACCAGCATCATGATACCATAACAACACCCTCAGTCACTCCTAATGTGCTTTACAACAACACTACAGGCAGGGTGTTACACCTCCGTAGAGCTGTGTGAAACACCCCCCCTCAACCAACACATCCACAGAAACACACACACGCCTCAGTAATCTGAAGCTCAAAGTACTGCTGACACTATTAAAATGGAACAAGGTGGCCTGGGCGGAGAAATCAGCATCATTCTTGCACCTCGTGGGGACACACTGAAACTCGCTGCTCAAGGTGATTGTGTCCCCGCATGCCGTCTATTGTAGGTGAATTAGGCAATAAAGGACTAATCTGCGCCATCATTGACTAGGGTTTGGCTGTTCGCAGCACTCGCTTAAAGGTTATAAAGATGACGGGGGTGGGGGAGGTAGAGAGGGAGGGAGGAGGACGGGGAAGAAGCATCTTTTCACCCCCGTGATTATAATGAGCTTTGATTCAGAGATATGTCTTGTTTTCTTCCGACTGTCAGCCGAGGCCGGCGTGAAAGCTCCTCTTTAATTATCTCAACATTGTAGAGATGTTTTCTTGCACTGAGGGAGGGGTGTTTAGTTTGGAGAGGGCAGCTCTAGGATTCCAGGTGTCTGCCTGGTTCTCTCCCTGGTAAGTGGCCAGACAGGCAGCGAGGACAAAGCTGTGTTTGTTCGACGGAGGAAAAAGCAGAGAGGATGGAAATGTGTACGAATCAGCACCGCTTCCATTGTTGCTTTACAGAATGTGCCATAATCCCCGGCAGGCTCCATCTAGAGCTGGCACGGAGGATAATATGAGCTGCCTCCTGCCTGTCCCACCTCCCTGCTTTACCTCCCCTCCCCTCAGCCCTTCTCCATCACCTCCTCCTCCCTTCCCCCATTTCTCTGCTGCACACACATATGGACACGCAGCTATTCAAGTGCACACACACTCACACCTCCCCACATGGCTCCTTAACAGGCTTGGGAATGGATTTCTTTTATTTAATGTGGTTTGGTCTGCAGCTCCAGAGGCAACCGTGAGCGAGGGCGGGCTCACAGTTGTGCCACTCACTCACACACACACACACACACATATACACACTCCATCCAAGGAGCCCTACTGCGCTGGTTGCTGTTCACTGATCTCTCTCTCTTCTCCTCTGTCTTTCTCCATCTCCTGTTCTCCCGCTAACTCACTCACTCTCTCTCTCACACAGACCCACATTCACTCCCTCCCTTCCCTATCTGCCCTCTCACTTTTTTTTTTTCACGACAGCTCACATAAGCAAGCCTCCTGGATTCCTGTGGGAGCCCCACGTTCAGTACACAGAGATTGTTCAGCCATCAGGCACATCTGCAGCGTGATTAGAAAAGCAAAGGGAGCCCGGTGGTGGGGACAGGCAGAAGGGTGAGGTGGTTGAAGCTACACTACTGCCTACTGCCACCCCCCCCCAACTGCAGCAGAAGAAGAAAACAGAGGGTCAGGGATCATAGAGGGGCTAAGCAATATCTCCTCTCTAACCAAGTGTAACGTTTCACCAAGTCTCAGAGGGCGATCGCTGCCTGCGATAAAAAAAAAAGAATAAAAGCAGATGGGGGCCAACTGCTTTTCACCACCAAGCCCCCACCCGCCCTCCAACTTGTCTGCTTCTTGGAGCAAGCACAGGGAGAGATGATGGTCCTAGCCACATACAGACATGAGGAGCATCATGCTGGTTTCTCCTTCTATTTGCCCTCCGCCGCCTCCTCTGAACAGCTACTCTTTTAATTTCCTTTCACCCTTACGCTAATAGCAGGGGAGGAGGGGTGGCAGGGTCAATTCCCCTGGGGCCCTGGAGGCAGCACAGATGAGCCACATGACTGCATGTCACCCCACCAAATGCAGAGCGGCGTGGAGCAAACAGCTAGCCAGCTAGCCTCATGTCTCCGAAGTGCTCTATGAGCCTTGCTGCTCTCTCGCTCTCTCTCTCTCTCTCCTCTGCAATCATCCAGGAATTTTGGTGGCATGTGATGATGATGATGAAACCAGCCAGCCACAGTGTAAAACTGCAGCTATTGTTGCGATAAGAGGTGAAGTCACACTCAATATCGCACAAAGAAAGCCATCACTACTGCCACAGTCCCCTGCAACACTTTGTCTTAAAAATTGCCTTTGATTGTGAGCACAGAGGAAAAGTCAAAGAGGCATTTTATTTCCATTTTGGTGAGTGATACTGTTGCTGCTTCAGACAACTTGTGAGTGGGTGTTTTTCTTTTTGCCCCCCCCCCCCGTTCTTTTTTTCATGTCAGTCTCCTGGTTTATTATGCATTCAGCTCATGTATCCCTCCTGTGAGTGGCTGTTCATTTTCCACATACCACGCTTAATCCGTCCAGCTAAAACTTTGAAATAGCGGGAGCCGCAGACACAGCCGCTACCCAGAAGGAGCCATTATGAGCTCTGGGAGAGAGAGAGAGACTGATAGTGCTACGGGGAGTGACAGGCGAGCTGCAAGATACATGGGAAGGAATTCAAAGAAGGCTGAGAGCAGAACATGAGGGTGTGCATGTTTGTGTGTTCTTTGCCTTGCAAGTGCGTACAGGGTGCGGGCAGCGGTGATAAGTTAAGGGCAGCTGTGTGTGTGTAGGCTGTGTGTATGTTTCATGGTGTTACTGGTCTGGGCGGGGGGGGGGTGGAAGTCCGGGTTCTCTCCATTGTGTCAGTGACCTTTGGCCTTTTGTGACTTTGAGTGAACGGGAGGAGAGAGACACAGAGAGTGAGAGCGAGAGATCTTAAATAGTGCATGAGCTCAACCTGTCCAGACACTGATGGACAGCAGCAACATGAGCTTTCTCTGTTTCAAAGAAAACGCCTGCGAAGAAACACCATCAACCTGCCAGACCTCATAACAACCTCACTAATGTCTCCATTTTAACATTTCATAAGCAGAATATATGTGCAGTACTGTTCAAAAGGCTTATGGTTTTTAAAGCTATAATGGCCTAAAGAAACCTTTCTAATGGACGTCTACATTTCCTATATTTTCCAGTTATATTGTAATTAATAGACTAATAGATAAATATACAGTATATACGTGGTCATAATAGCATTTCCAAAACAACAAACCTAATTGTGGCCCAAGGCTTTTGCACATTACTATATCTTGGCTGCAATGTCCTGATTGTTATCATTGTCTATTAATCCATCCATTGTCATTTTTATAAACCCATTATGTTTTTCTGCATGTCAAAAACAGTGCACAGAACTGCAAAATGAGGCTTTTAATCTTTTTGACCTTTCCTGATTTATTAAATATCTAAAAACGAAATGTAAGATTCCAAAAAAGGAAATGAAACAGAAAGTTGAAATTTCAATACACTGAGCGGTTTTGTTTTTACTGGCACACTTCTAGTATGACTAATCACTTATGGCGAGTAATGAACTAATAAACTTGATTTGATTTAGCTGTGTAAAGGACATTACTCTTAATGTTACTCTAGCACAAACTGTATTTTAGCATTTTTTAATTGTGGCTATTGTTCAATGAAATTTGCATAGTCTCTCTTAATAAAGACTGATTATCCAAACAGTTTATTTATTGGTTCTTTTTTGTTTCACCTTATCTGTTATCTATCCAACAGATAACCCACATTGCACTAATTTAACCATCAGAGCAGGAATCCATAGTCCACTCGTGTCATTAACTTTCTTGTGTTTTAAGGTCCAAACATTCAAAGACTGGCATGCGTCATAAAGATAGTTTTTTATAAATATGAGCAGCTTGTTTGATAACCTTACTGAGCTGACTGATCCTGCGTTAACAGCTTGCTAGTATCTGCAGTCATCAGTCCCTCCAGGGAGAAGCCTCTCATTCCACAAATGTGCTCAATTAAAAAGAGCAGAGTGCTTGGAGAGGGGCAGTGAGGGGCCATTCCCTGCGCCTGTTTGATCTGGATTTCCTAATTGGTCAATGACAACACATTACCAGACAGCCGGACGCTTGATCCACAGAGAGGAGGCTTTTGACTGTGGCAGTTCGGCCTCTCCTTCCACTCCTTCCCCCTTCCATCCACGACCCCCATCCTACATGCCCCCTCAGTGACCAGACAGAGTGTGTCTGTATGTAAAGGAGGGTTGGGTGTCTGCTTTGTGGGAGGGGGGTTGATTTAGAGGTTAGGCAGCATAGGCTGCAGTAAATCAGAATCACAAATCTCCCTTATGGAGCTGTGGGGGGTACACACACAGGCTTGTGATGAATCCCATGCAACAGACATACCCCCACCTTCCCACCTCAGCCTCTGCTCAGGTCCACACCGCAACTCTTGCACTGCTCTAATTTGCCTGAGATTACACATCTTTTGAATAGCTTTGTACACATGAATCAGGAAAGCTCTCATCTCGTGCGTGGTTATGAAGAATGCTAATGTATCTGGAGAGGAAAAGGAGATTGTCCTGAGGAGCACACTTAGCAGAGTCCTCAACCACTAGCTGAAGACATATATTCAATATTTTCTATTTTAATGGAAGTATTCTGGAGTATTTCTTTATATAGATAAATGCATTCCTACTCTGCAGCCTTATCTGTGAAGTCACTATAGTGTTAAAGACAAAGGCAAGCTAAAGAGCATCCAAGTAGTGTGTTTGTAGAACAGTATGTGGAACAGTATGTCTCATTTTATATAATCTTACAGTCAGCCAAAAATAGCATCAAATGAATAATGAATGGTAAGACAGAAGAGGCTTTTTTGTAGGCATTATGCAATTCAACTTATGCTGTCAAATGAAGAGACAAGAGCCACCATCCTTTCGCATGTATGTACTCTTTTTATTATTATTAAATACTGTGAACTACTGAAAGAAATAACAAGCATTGTCTCAGTGTTATAGCAAATAATTAGCCAAATATTAGATATGTAGTAAACAATTATTATCACCATTTTTTGCTTTATTTAATAAGAAAGTATAATGTGCCTATTTTCTGTTAGCTACAACCTATCTCTAGCTGTTGGCAAACAACAGAGCTTCACATCATCCATCAGAGAAGTTGAAGTGGCTTGACAGGTGAATATAAACAATGCTGCCTGCAGTAGTAGCATTTCTGGAAGTGTAGGGTGCGCAAACACGCACACACACGAGGCAAACACATACGCAGACAGACAGAGGAGGAAGGTGTGAGAAGCAGCGAGACACTGAGAGAGAGAAGGACAGATGCACTGGATCAGAAAGGAGGAGGAAATGAATGCTGCAAAAAGCGAAAAAAAGCAGAGAAAGTCTGCATCCTCCCTTTTCAGCCCCTGAAAACTGCTGAACCATCAGCAATTACAGGCTGGCTGGGTCATGAATCTCTCTCTCTGCAGTGGTCTAATCTCTCTCTGCTGGGTGATACTGCAGAGGTGTGCGGCCTCAGTCACCTGGTCGGCCGGCAATAAACAAACACACACACACACACACACACACACACACACACACAAACAAAACTATGTGTAGCTAGAGCTGCTGTGTGACCGGCAAATACTATTAAGGCTCTGTGCAAATGAAACTGACACTTTGCATCTCCTTTTTCATGACTGCAAAGTTTACACTGTCAGGAGCGAGGTGATATGCAAAACAGTTGTTTTTGCAGATGCACAGGTGAGCATGATCCATGAACAGCAGGCCAAACAGGGTGTCATAGTGATGCTGTACAAGCAGCCGTTGGACAAAGGCGAGGGGCACACACACATACACCAGGACAGAAGTAGAAAGTGCTGAACATATAATTAGCTAATCCAGTAGAAAGCACAGATAGGCAGTCACTTAATTAAAATGATTAATTGAGGGCAATAAAAACCTTCTTCTTTCAAAACCGCTGTCTATAATTACAAGTGAGTCCCTCTTCTCCGTGGCAGAGGGCTTCAATATGTGTGCACGCAAGTATGTTTGCATGTGAATGTGCTTGTGTGTGCACACGTGATTGGTGTATCTCAATGGGGTGGGTGGGGGGAAGTCAGTTTGTGCGGCTCATTCAGTGTTAGGATCCTCCACTAATGAGATTAGTCAATAATGGATTGAAAGCAAGCAGGCTCCCCTCCCCGGCACAATGGCCAAAGAGGCTGCCCTGTCAGCGACACATCCTCCACAGGTCACACACACACACACATGCACACTCACACTTAAAAGCACATCCAAACAACAGGTGCCACCTTTTTAACATACAAATTGTGTTAGAGTATCGAGCGGTGCCTGTTTGAGACAGTGCTGTGGGCCTTGCAGGGCACACACAATTCCCTGGGATTTAAATTCAAATTGGAAGTATATCTAGTCTTGATCTACAGAAAAATGGATATTGTAGACGTCACGCTGGGTCCTCAAAAGCCCTAGATCTCTTTCATCACATGAATGAATGCTTTGTAGGGAACACTGAGTGAAAAGAGTCCTGCTCGATCCACCACTGAGTGTCTGAGCCCGGGAAGGACAAACAAGTCTTGAGAGTTGAGAACTCTTCTTTTCTCAGATAAACAAAGACATGAAATTGGCTTTGAGGCCAACTACAGCAGAAACAGAGCACTTTTCAAACATGCGAACGGCATGTCCACAAGTGTAAATAAACCTTACACAGACAAGTTGCAGAAAGGAGCTTTGAAGTAGCAGCAAATGTTCCAACTTTGTCCTCTTTATTCAGGTCGGCTCATTTATTGGACTGTAGATTCTAATAAAGTGCACAGTGAGTGTATAGTGTTGATCAGGAATCTGTTGCTGCACTTCTCTCCTCTCCTCTCCTCTCCTCTCCTCTCCTCTCCTCTCCTCTCCTCTCCTCTCCTCTCCTCTCCAGTGCTTCTTCTCTCTTTACCGTTCTGCAGGTGTAACATTTCTTGCTTTCTTAATGCACCATATGCCATCAACTGTGCGCAGTGTCAATAGCTATACTGTACAAATCCCTATTATGGCAAGAAACACTCAGTTAAGAGAAGAGAACAGACGACCCATTATTACTTATTATTATTATGAAGATCAATCAAAATGAAAATTGTCCTTTGGTTTGATGAGTCCAAAGAGTTTTTGGTTCTAATCACTGCGTCTTTGTTAGATGGAAGGAGGGTGAACGGATGGTTCCTGAAAATGTGGTCCCCACTGTGAAACATGGAGGAGGAGCTGTGATGGTGTGGGAGTGCTTTGCTGGAGATACTGTATTCAATCACCTGATCTGAATCTAACTGAGATAGTCTGGGATGGGTTGGACTGGAGAGTGAAGGAAAAGCAGCCAACAAGTTACTCCTTTAGGAGCTCCATTAAAATTGTTAGAAAACCATTCCAGGTGACTACTTCATAAAGCTGTCATGAATGTTGTTATTGAAAAATTATTAATAAATCCACCGTAGGGGAAGGTGTCCAAACATTTGACTGCTAGATATGTACTAGAGAAACAGCTGAGTTTCTATTTATGAGTATAATTTATGGAAAGCATAGCAATCAATTTCAACATTATATGTAATTATCTTGATTGATCTACATCCATATTAATGCACAACAATACTATTAACTTATGTATTTATCAAATCTAAACCCTTGTCTCTAAGCGCTTATACTAAGGGTTGATCCTATTCCACCCGCTAACATCCAGATTGGCCTGTATGACACTGAGGTGTGCTGATGTTCCAGTCAGGCAGACTGGGGTCAGCCTCACGCTTACCAAAGGTCAACCCCTTGGTAATTTGTTTTACCGCTGCCTCATCACAGTCCAAACACAGGGCATCGTATCAGGTAAACCAATTATTATCTGACATGAATCGGGGAGCAGAGAGATCCCACATGCCCACTTCCTCTATTATTAGCGATGTGTCGCTTTCTCTCTGCAAAAAGGCACCTTGTCCCTGATTCCCAGCATGTCTTTGCTGCTGCTTATCAGCTGCCAAGTGACTCATTTACCTGCAATGAGCAATCCTGTGTGGGATTTAAAGGTAATTTAACCTACATCCAGACAAGGAAATGAATTAAACGCTGCTGTTTCTCTCTCTCATTTTGCCTCTCGTTTCAAAAGCAGTCTCAAAAGCATAAACAGCAGTCAGAACTGAGCGCTTTCTTCTGCTTAGTATTCAGCTGTAATTCTCCTGGGTGGACACCATGCTGTGTAGACAATCTGCATTTTGATTGGTATACACTGGAAGTTTCCACATGCCTCTTTAAAAGCTGATACACTGGAAAACAACACAGAGTAGCCATTTACAACTGTATTCCAACAATATTTGTAGACTGTGCTGCGGAATAGTAAATAGCTTGGTGAGATTTATCTTGTTTCATTAACCAGAGCCGGCGCTGACACAAGGGTATGATGTGAAACTGATCATTTGTTGCACTGTGACTATGTTGGCCAACATGGAAATGCCAGCGATATATAACCCTCTCAGACAGCCATTTGTACAATCTCACTATTAGGAGCCACTTTGTTCCTGTAGCCGCTCTGGCCTCAAACCAGGCTTCAGCCTCCGATGGCTGTAACCATGGCAACTGCCTTCATTCAACACTTGCAAATAATGAAGACAATGTGTTTTCCATTTAGATGAGCTTTTTTTAGTGCAAGAAGATATGGAGAGTTCATTAAGGGGGCTTAATAACACGATTCCTTGTGTTGTATGCACTGTATGAGCTGAATCCCAGATTAAATTGGTCTGGTGGGACACGAGTCAATACCAATGTTCATGATTCAATATTATGTTCAACAACTAAACTTGGAAAAGTTGTTTTTCTTCCTGGCCTCGGCGGACTAGAGCGTTGTAGGGAGAGGCATCAAAAAACTGAGAAGTGCCTCGGGCCAAGAATTCAGTATCTTGATCACACAGAGCAAAACAAAAAGTACAAGGAAGGCAAGCAAATGAAGTGTTGCCTCTTTAAGATATTTAAAACAGCCGCTTTAAACAGCGCTAAAACAACAATGTGCTCCTGAAATCTAAAGGACATCGATTTACGTAATGTTTTACAATCACTTTCATTCGTTCAATTTGACCAGAGCTTTTTTTAATGTCAAAATTAATTGTCAAGGTTGTAGTTTTCCCACATCTCAGCAATAACAAGAGAGTATACTGTTATCAAAATTAAAAGAAATTATAAAAATAAAACCTAAGTTGAAAAAAAAGGGAATTATTTTTCAACAAGCATTAATACCATACGTGCAAACAGTGATAAAAACTAAAAAAGGTCAAACAATATAAGGAAATAAAGAGCTTGTTTGTGCAAACACAGATACACATGCCCACACACACACACACACACACACACACACACACACACACACACACACACACACACACACACACTAACAGTGGAAAGAATGGAAAGAACTCGAGGGGCAGGAGTCTCCTTTCCACTGTTTATAGGGAAAACTCCCTGTAAGCAGAGCCAGCTTTCCAGGCCAAAATTAATTCAAGAGTTTTACAAATCACTAGTCAGGAAACATGGCGTTGTTCTCCACTTCCACTTCTCCTTATTCGCAGCCCAGTAAACATTCCTTTGATTTGCTGTGTTGTTCGCTCATAAGGAAAACGCACAAAGCCAATAGTTACTCTAATTCCTTGATGACAGGAGTTTATCTTGCAGAGTGGAGTGCATTTCATAGGCTGCAGCTTGTTGCCTCGCGTGGCGTCTGTGTTAACACAAAACCCTGTAAAGACTATTGACTGGAGGAGCCGCTGTCAATAGAATTCCTATGATTTCAATGCTTGCTGTTGCCACGCTTTGTGAACCTACAGTTTAGGGACTCCTGCTTCCTTAACAACATCACAGTAGCCTTTATAAAAATATATATATAAAAAAACATAAGGGCACCACAATACCACTTCAAAGTAGGTTTGTTGCTACAACAAACAATGTGGTGAGCTCCAGCGCTTGTGTGCGCAGGGGCCACAGTGCACTGTGATTGATATACAAGAGATAAAACACTGTTTGACTCCTGAATCCGGCTCCAATCACATGCTCTCGGTGACGCACCCCGCGACACGCTATCTCTGCCACACACGGCCCGCGCTGCTGATAAGCAGGGCTGAACCAGCCATATCTACCACTTCTGGAAGAGTTTCTTCTTGAATAAATAAACTACATCTAAAACAACCTGTTTACAGTGCCGAGGCGCTTTGTAGATTTCAGCTGTGGCACAAGTGACTGCATAGTATGACAGTGATCCAAAATCACTGTTATTAACATGTTATTCTTTATTTTATTCTATATTTTAGTAGATAAATCAAAATATATTCATTGACAATTAAAACATCCTTTCCTGAAATGCAGCAAAATGTAGACAATCTCCTTCAGCCTGTAGCTGCTCATTACCTGCTGATTGTAAAGCAGCACATGGAGTTTTTATGGGAAGCTGGTATGATTGGTACACTTCAACTCAATATGCTGCATGTATTTTTAATGAGACAAGCCTTCTTGTTAGAGGACGATAGTCGGCGTGACTGATGATGCATTCCATTTCAACCGGGTATTTGAGAAATCTTTTATGCTGGTCCTTTCATCTTTTGAAGTGATCACAAATAATGATATTAAATTAGCTTTTAGCCATTTGTGATCTCAAAGCATTAAATAAATCTCTTAAGAAATCATCCGTCCTCATGATGGACACCGGATTGTGGGACACTTTTTAAAAGCAGTCCCTCTTTAGAGACAGTAATTTGTCACCTTGTGGTGGCACCGAATGCATCTTAACGTGGTCGTATCAAATACAGAGGCTCAGCTAATGCTTATTATGGGCTCTCACTGTTACACACTACACACACAGATCTACACACTAAAAGCACCAACACTGCTAAAGCACTTTAGAGAATGTGACACATGAGGACACTATATAGCTAAAGGTGAAAGAAAACACAACAAAAATGAAGACTGCAGGAGAATTTTGATTAATGTTAGACCTCAGCCACACACTCGGAGGTACACACACATTTTCCCAAACCACCACTGGAGAGGGACGGAGGCTGCAGTGAGCCTCTAAGAGACCACCAGGTGTGACCTATTCATTATTTACCAACAGAGGCAGGCTATCAGCATCTGCACGCTGTGCACAGCTCTTGCTTTGTAGGAGAGATGTGTCGGGATCAGATGAGAGAGGGCACCTTTGTGGATAGACATCTTTGTTCACAAGCAGCCTGTCTGTCTGTCTGTCACCCTTTACTGCTCCTCATGTGGAAAACACACAAATGCATATACATTTTTCAGTCGGCAAAGGATGCCTCCACTTGTCTAACTGGAAAATATGACGGGAATAATTAAATAACAAGCATAACTAAGTATAAGGTATTGGAAATTCTACTTAATGTCCACGGTGAGGATGATCATCTATATGTCTTTCCAAATGGCGACTGTGTCACATCAGGAGATTTGTCCTGCTACGTGATCAAAAGACATGTAGTCATTTACAACCTGCAGGAAAAGCCAAAGGAATTCTGGGGCCATCAATGTCAATAACACTGTCAAGATGAAACATAGTACAAGTTGTTAAACTAGGTGAAAGAAAGCCAAAGAAAAAAGAACAAAAAACAGGCTGGTCTCCTTGTCAGGCTGTGTGAAGTGTAGATGTAGTTGTCTTTCACGATTACTCACTGTGAGATAAAAAAAATAAATAAAAGCACTGACATGCACAGGTTTATTTTTGTTTCTGATCCCTGACATCTCTCAGGTTAGACCAGCGTTGGGCGGATATTGTTTTGTTCATATTGTCAGGAACCAAGTTAAAGTTAATAGTCCACCATCACTCCAACGTTTTGGAAGGTAAGCTTGTTTGGCGTCTTGCTGGTGGTTCAGTGGAAGAATCAATATGTGGTTGCTTCCACTAAGAGAAGCATTATGACTTCTGTCAACTATAAAATTAATTATTAATTTCATTCAGAGCTGCTTCTTAAAGCCAAAAAAAAGCTTCTACTTCTCCTTTGGCTTTAACACATGTAGAGTGTCATGGTGGGGCTATACCAGTTAATGGTAGTATGCTGGTTGATAGTCTCAACTAAATCAAAAACGTATAAAGTGTATTGGCCGCTGAATGTTATTTTTATGTCTGCTGTTTGCTGCTGGGCAGAGAACAATCTCTTTAAAGTTGTTGATCATAAAACCAAAATCATGAGCTGCACGAAGCTAATCCTCTGTAATCTTCAGTACAGTACATTCACTACTGCAGGTCTAAAGAGAAAGTAGAAGTTACGTCCGGTGGGTTTGGACAGAGTGACACCATATCCCATAACTGAGTTTACCAACATCCGCAGACGTATGGATGACATCTCGCACAGCTTCAGAGCAGAGTGGGAGAACGGAAAGGTCGTTGCCTGTGAGGATGGAGTGAACTACAACAGACGACGGAGCATATGAAATGTTGACAGATGGGAAATAAGCCTGATGTCAATAAGAGAACACACAGGGGGATCACTTCATATGAGTGATTACTTAAGTAAACTCTCTACCAGCACATAAGATAAAAGCCTTTAAGTGGGACTATTTTATTGGTTTAGGTGAAACAAACAGACCACCTTCCTATGAATGATTCTTGTGTAAACTTGGTTGTTTTCTATTTTCTTTTATCTTTCATAAAAACCACAACACTAGTGGAGATGAATTGTGCCAACTTGGCACAGGTACACACACATTAAGGGTCATTAAGGCAGCTGACAAAAGCTTTTTTTTAATGAATTTGTGTATACGAGTTCAGCCTCTTCTGGTTGAGATAGGGTGTGTGTGTGTGATGAGCCGCAGTGTGTGAAGGAGCCAGGTTTCATTTCTTCTTGTAACACCCTAATGACTTTATTGTTTCATTCTTATCCAGTCTCCAGAAGCTATTACCATATAAACACCTGTGTTATCAAAGCACCGCAAACAATTTCCTGGATAATTTAACAAAGATGCGATTGTTGATTTGGTATGAGTGTGTGTGTGTGTGTATATTTTGGTGATATCTATTTTCTCAGTGTATGTTTGTCTGTGTGTGCATATTTTGAGAAATCTATTATCTGTGTGGGTGCATTTTTGATATTCACTTTGTTGTGTGTGTGTGTGTGGGGGGGGGGAGCTTAAACCTGCTGGGTCCTGGCTGCAGCCACTTTTCAGCTCCAATTGTTGACAAAAACATGTCTAAGTTACCTTAAATGAAGGCTGTTTTGCTGAAGAGGGGACACAACGAATGTTTTGCTTTATCATAATGCTTCAAGCAATCTGTATCAAAACCCTGGGTGAGACAAACAAAAAGGGAACACTTGCATAACGTACAAGCCTGATGTTACCCTGCAGAATTGGACGCCCCCCCCTCCTCCTCCTCTCTAGTCCTCCCTCTTTCTGTCTTTGACTCTCTCTGTTTCCCTCCCTCCCTTGCCCTCAGTCACAGGGGCTGGATTGTTCTGCTGAGGCTTGGCAGAGGCCACGGATGGGAAAAGTGCAGGGGAGGCAGCTAACACTTCCTGCCTCCCTGAATCAGAGAGTTAACCTTCACCGAGGGCACAATGGATTCTCGTTAGTGAAACCACCCCACATGCAGGCAGTCTGTCACCAGCCATGTTCCTGTTCGCTGACCCCTTTTTGTGTTTCTCTGTCCTCTTTGGACTTCACGGCCAACTAAGGTTACACCTCAGATGTAAACAATGAAGCTTAAAACTCTTGTACAGTATGCTGACGCACATAACTGTTGGTGTTTTAAAACAATTTTCATCCATATTTGAAGACAAATTAAAAATGCAAAACTAGGGATACATACAGTATGTATAGCAAAACATGGTCTTTTAATATATAATACTGCATGTCACACCACGGTTATCCAGAAGCCCAAACTGTTGTGTTACATATTAAATAATAAGTATTGTTCACCTAGCTTGACAGGTTAAAAATATTCAGGAAAGTACGATCTAATAAATATGAGCGTATGATGAAGTGGAATATGAGCCCACATGTAATGTAGAAATGTGAGTGAGATGTAGTATATGATCAAATAAAATAGTCTTTTGGATTTGTTAGAATAAAAAAATATGATTATAAAGTTATGTGGTGTCCTTAGTATAATGAGACATTATATTTTATTATGTGTATTTCAGTTTCTAATATTAAATAAAGATAAAAAAGCAAAGGGGTCTGAATGCTTTCTGAAGCTGTAAGTCTATGCAGGCAGAGATAATCTGTATGTAGAACTGCAATGATTAGCTGATCGACAAAAAAGTCTGCATCTTAACCAGCTAACTGAATGCATTTCTCACTTTATTGTGACAGTTTACATTACAAACAATGTTTTCTATTAAATAATAATCTAGAATTAAGTAAGTGGCAAAATCATGCTTGTGAATGTGATGGAGATAAGGAGTTTAAAAGAGGCAACAAAGCTGATTTTGCTAGAATGAGTCACTAAAGTCAATGGAAAAGACTGCCTACAGTGGATGTAAATGGATTCTCCCTTGTTTTCCACTCATTTTCACTGGCAAAAAAACAAGCATAAAGAAGGCTTGGAGAAAATAAAGCATTGATTTTGCACACTGCCCCCTCCATGGCAGAGGACTCCGATCAATAGGCTCAAGTAATCCTCTGAACAAGTTTAATGCTTGTGCTGTACAGAGGGAGACAAGTGCTTTGTCTGGAAATTATTCAGTTTTTATTGCACCCGCGCCACTGTTTGAAAGCACAACAAAAGAAACTAGATCTGTTTAAAGACATGGTGCAAAGATGAGGATGACCAAAACACAGCACAGTCAGATCACACTGTGGTCAAGGGTTCAGTGAAATCAATTGAGGAAGTTACACGTGTGAGACACTTTTTTGGATCATAAAGAAAGGAGCGCGTGAGATGGGGGGAAGGAGGTCAGGCCATCGGTAGAGAGGGTCATATTGCCAAGCAGCAGGCAGCCAGAAAGATGACCTCCAGCTAAGGTCATGAACTTTGACACAGTGCACTAGCAAGACTGGAAAAACAGATACAGTCACTTTTCAGAAACGGAGTCTGTCAAGATAGGCATAGAGCTTAAGCAGGTGATCCAATGCTTTCTGACACTGTGAGAGCAGACAAAGGCAATCTGTGAATGACACTGCTAATTGGGCGACCAAGCATGTGGGTGATCTGAGTAACTGGAAAAAAACAGTTCCTTCTCTTTACCCTACAAAAAATTTCATTTCCTGACTGCTGATTTTTTCCCCTTTTAAGGTGCCTCAAAAATCAGTGAAACACTCTTGCCCCACCTGTAAAATGTTAAAAAGCGTTGACCCAAAGATCTGAACACTCATTAAGCTTTTTAAAGTGAAGAATTTGCTGAGATCCCTTCTCTCAGATGTTTCCCTCTGTGTCGACCAAATGGTATATCAAGTTCAGGAAATTAGCCAGTTCCTGTTAAGGGAAGAGGCCAGCATCAATGGAGCAGTTTTTACTACAGCTTCTCTACTACTTCTCGGGCTTCTATTACATCCTGAAGTCACACAAACGTACATGTACCTTAGCTTGATAAACCACTTTCCTATATTTTGATAAAGGTTCAGTTGGATATTAAATACAAGACTGTGACTAAACATCTCAACATTTAAGAAACACATAGGAATTCCTTCAGGTGAGCTATGTGCAAATAATATGCCCATTAGGTCATTTAATATCCTCTGGATAAATTGCTGTGGACCCTTGAGACATGGCTGCTGTCCACACATGAGGAATCAATCAAGGGTCCGTACTGGTTATGGCAAAGACTTGGTTAAGTTTGAAGCAGCAACATGTTTCTAATTAAATAGAGAAAGGTTAAATAATGAAATACACTGTTGCTATATGTTGTCAATTATAAGCTAGAATATGTTAGAAAGGCCAGCTCTGGACTGTGATGAGGTTAAGACAGCTTTCTTCACTTTAACTGAATTAAACACAAGCAAGATTACGCTGTGGAGCACAGTAGAAGTTGAGCCCCTGAGTGGCTGGATGAGTGACACCACCACTACTGTCGCCACCAGCAGACTGGATTCAGCATGTCACACAACTGTGACCCCTGTCATAGTTCCAACCTAGACACACAAAGTGTGGAAGCATAAGTTGAAACCCGGCTGTTTCCACTGCACCCTTTAAATAGACAACTGGCCCTGCAGCCTGTGATGCAAAAAGCTCATGCATGAATAAGCAAGTGCACACACAGACACACAAAAAACATGTTAATGAGAGGAAAAATGTAAGTTGTTTACAAAATCGTCCACGCAAAACTGCTCTCAAAGTCAGAAGTCAGGATGCTGTGGGTAGAAAACTAGCTAAATGGGCTCCATAAGCGCTTGAGTCTGCACAAACTCTGTTGACCGGCAGACGTCGAAGCAGACCCTCACATGCTGCAACTGAAATTAGGTTAGGAGAAGTCATTTGTCTTTTGTGTAGGGAGAGTGAGGGGAAAAAAAAAAACGGAGGCTCAAGAGGCCAGATTGTGCAGGAAGGCTGCAAAGGGGAAGGAGTTCATGCAGACTAACATCTGTGATATTTCTTCACTTCATACTTGTTCTCCCATCCCCCTTGCCAAATGCTAAGGTGGGGCTTACAAAAACAGCAAAGAGCGAGGGTATTTTTTGGTTAGCACAAGTGTTGTGCATGCTACTTCCACTGATGGCCATGTGCCCCCTCAAGGTTTTGGAGTTCAAGCTTTTCTTGGAATAGAAATTGAAAAGCAATAGTTCTGTGCAATTGCTGTTTTCAAAGTCTAATGAAAATTGGACACTAAACCAAGAGGTCTTCAAATGTCACTGGCTGATAAGTAGTGAACCACAGTTTAGTTAAACATGTTTATATGCTGATTTGGTACCAATTAATGAATATGGAAATTAGGAAACATAAGTATACTGCTGTCAGCTACTTCATTTTTTTGAAAAGTCGGTAGTAGATCATATTGACTCTAGCTCACACGTTTTCCACTGATTTTTATTCTAATCTTTGAGGCTAACTAGTATAACTAACAGCTCACACCTCTCTATCAGGGGAAAACCTTACTGCATTGGTTCAGCCTCCTCCCAGGTACGACACAACCTCAAGCTGCCTCAGCTTGCTTGGAACGGTTAGTTCCAACTTGTTGGGCTTGCCCCTGCACAAAGCAACTCAGTGCTCTTATCGAATCTGCTAAATAGGTGTATCCTTGCAGTGGGTTAACAAGAGGTGCATGCTTTGCTATTAGGTCGCCTGCAGAGTGCCTGCAATTTTTCATCAGGGTGCACTCAAAAGTTTTTGTGAACTTTAAACGCTAATATGAAACATGATGCCACTTTCTCAGTTCAAATATAAAATATGAGAGTGAAAACAGTTGTAGACCTCTTTAATGCAGCATCTGGCCTTTCAGATCAACATGGGTCATTTTCACAAATCACAACTAAATTTAACCCAATCAAAATTTCCTAAAGCCTGAAATAAAGTGTTCATTTGTTTAAAGTTAATTTCAAAAACAAATTTAACAAAGTAAAATGAGTTTCATTAATTACTTACTGACTCAATTACTAATTGATTTTGTTTCTGTTTGTATCCCCCACAAGCACCCTCCTCTACAACCAGACAGGGGCACTGGTCTGCTGAAAAACACTTTTGCCATTGCTGCCACCTTGTTCTTGTGTCTGGAAATGTTGTTTGTCTGCTGGCTCAGATGGTGCCTCCTGTCTCCAAGATGAGACCACCCCTCCTTTTCCTCTCTTTTAGCCCTTGTGCCCCTCCTCCGCATGGTAGGGCCCACCCCACAGGGGGGTTGAATTTAATAAAGGCTCCCTCAGCCACATGCTAAAAAGGTATGCAAATGTGCAGGTCCTTCTGTTTTGTGATGTTTTTCCCCCCATCCAACTGACTGCTCTTCTCTCCAAGCCAACGCCAAATGCAGTATGAGGGAGAAAGAGTGTGTGTGAGATGGAGTTTGGCTGTTTGTTTTTCAGAGGAATGGATTATTTTGTTAGAACCGCTCCTGGGTATTTGAAAAGCTATTATGATGATTGCGATTAGAATTAATTACATTAGGAGCTACAGGAACTGTGAAAGAGGTACTTGACGTGCTTCCTTGTGGAGAGGAATCATAAACACACACACATTCAATAATTCCTCGAGAGCAGTGAGATGAAATTAATAGTGCCACAAAACTGGTAACCTCAAGGCCATCGCTAATAAATAAAATAATAAAAATTAAACACCCTTACATATATGTGCTCCTAAAACAAAAACAATATTGACTTTTCCAGCCTTCTACAGCAGCTCCTCCTCCCACATATCAGTGATCCCTATCTAATACAAAGGGCCCAGCCCTTGCATGGCTACAATGATGACCCGTGTTCATGAGGAGGTGAGAGCTGATCATTTTGTTCCGATGTAGTGAGCCGTGACAGGCAGCAGTGCGGGAAGGAGGATGGGAGGAGGAAGGAGGGGGTAAGGGAGGAGAGGAAGGCCACAGAGGGACCCACCAGAAGCATCAGAGAGCCAGGCCAGACTGAGGGGACCAGCCTTTCCTGCTGCTTCCTTCCCGTGCTCTTGGCCAGCTGAGCAATCAGGTCACCTCTCTTTCCCGTGTCGCTTCTGGTCAATTGTTCTCCTCCCTCTCTCCCTTCTCTCTTTCTCTCCCTCCTCTCCTCTCAGTGCCACAGCCTGCAGCTGTTGCGGCTGATGTCATTTTTGATAGGATTTTGTCTGTGCCTGCTTGTTGGTTGCTGCCTCCCTGCCTAAACAAATGCAAACATGGTGAGGGCTCATTTAAACAGGTGCACGCTGCGAACATGAGGATCTTTCATGTGGGACAAACAGAAGGGAGGAGGAGCAATTGCAATGCTGCTCTCATGCAAACCGGACATGATATGCAAACTCAGATTCGTTCTTTCAACTTCTTCCAGGTATCATTATGAAAAGACATTCCCTTAACTATGCAACAGCAGAGGAACACACCAGGGAATACAGCCACTTTAAAAATATGAGAGCTCCATTCATGCTAGCACGCTCCAATGTTTATTCTTAAACCGCTCTGGCCAAGACTAAGGAAGGGAACAGGAAGTACACAAACATGCCCTTTTGACCTCCTACAACCACCATAAAATGGTGCAACTAGTTCTTCAAGCTAAATATCAGCTCATGCACTAAGGAAAGCCAAATCTCTACTGAGTTATATTCTCAAAATAATATTAAAGCTTTACCCTGAGGGTGTTTTAGGAAAATACACTGCAAAAATCCATACAATGCTCACTTTAAACTATCAAGAGGGTCTGAGAGTTGTGACAATGCTAACTAACAGTTAATTTGCAGCTTTGAGCACAAGGTTAACTTTAACATGGTCATGAAGAAAACTCCCTTTTTTCACTTTTTTTGCAGGAGACTTTATGTCAAAGGCAGATTAGATCACGTCTTGGCTTGTTCAAAGACCTTGAATATTTACATTATTGGCTCAAATGGCATCTGAATGAGCTTATCAAACCCCCATCGAGGACAGAACAGGGCATGCCTGCAGATTGGGCACATTCTAGTCCCTATAAAGAGAGATGAACATGATATTTTGACTTTTTTCAGTGCCTCAAAAAAGAGCAACACATTCTGGAAACAGAAATCTGTTAAAACTGAGCAAGAGAAAAAGTAGTGATGAGACCCAACTGTTGTCCTGACCTTGAAATAACTGCCACTTATGAAAAGCTGTTTTGGTATAAGAGACACAGATTATAGCCCATTTCTAGGCCAGCACGTAATCAGTGTCCAAGTTCTAAATCAATGACCTACTTCCAAGCACACACATATCCACTGCAAAAATGCTGCAAGGCAAACTCTCTAATAGCTTAATGTGGAGAAAGACGGAAATCAAATTGAGCCGACACTTTGTTTTGATCTGAAAATGTATCCAAGTGTAGATATTTAGAAACCCAAATGAGGGCAGCACGATTTCATAACAGCAGGCAGAGCAGCTAAGGCCCTCTGCAGAGCTGTTTGTGTTATTTTGACACTGGCTGGCAGTAAGGGGGCACCAGGGTCACGAGCATCAGTGCTTTACTAGTGAGAGTAGATCAGATCTGACCTGGATAAAGTGAAGAAACAGTTGGTGCTGACTTCCACAGGCTCCCGCGCTCTGAAAAAATGTGAGTGCCAGCTTGGGTGGTGAGGTCAGGACTGTACAGAGTACAGCCCCGGCACGCTGGTTCTTAATGCAGGGTGGGCTATTTACAGAAACATGCACCCCCCAACCCCTCCATTGCCTCTCTTGCCCCCCCCCTCCAACTAGCCTCCGCAACCCCCTCGAGCAGATCCACCACCACACAGCCTCCATGTGCCATGCAGTCATGCAGACAGATGGAGGGAGACTTTCCAGACTTTGAAGCGATGTGTTCTACAACCATGGAAATACTTACAGCACTTCAACCAACACAACCTTCTAACTTAATTTTTTCAATGAGATGTTATTTGACCCGTGGGTATAAACTTTCTCGATGAGACAGAGAATACAAGAAGGCTAAATGTGCTGTCCATACATACAAATGCTGCTGTCATCTGGAACTGCCCTAAACAGGCTGCACACTGATGACAAAGACAGACCGAAAGACACGAGTTAATGAAGGGACACTGGTGTACATGCTTCTTCTTGATATGAGGCTTCTCTATTGTAAATGTCAGTTCACCCAAATTATAAAATGACCCTGTATTTTCTCACTTTCATTATAGACTCAGTCCAGTTCCACGCCCAGACATTAGTCGCTTGTTCATACAGTATGTACATTGAAACTATTTTAATTTCGTTCCTTACGTACCTCCCAGTCACGGGGAATAAAATCCATAGGCCTTTTTTATGCAAAAATATGTTCCTCAGTTCAGCTGAAGGCTTCAGCAGCCAGAGCTGGACAAATCAAGTGAGTAACTTCCAAGTCTTTTAAGTTGAGCATTCAACTGTTGTGTTTTCCAAGATGGTTTCCTTTCTGGGCTTTTGCAGCAGGACAGTCAAAGAAATTTTGTAATTTTGTACTAAAGCAGCTTTGACAGCCTGAGCTTCAGCACTCAAAGTCCTAAATTGACTTTAGCTGAACATAACAAATTTTGCATTACATTCCTATAAAACTGTCCAACAACATGATGGATATTTTGAAAGAAACAGGATCCAAATTGATGCAGCACAACCAGTGATGAGATAGTAGTGACTTATCCAACTGGGGCTAGTGCCTAAACTAGGGCTAGACCCAAATATTTGGAAATTTGTTTATTGGGTAGGGATTCAGTTTTCAATTTTGATGTTTGGATGTCATATTTATTCTTCTTTCCTTTTTTTTATAAATTAAATGCTGAGGACATCAGCTGTATAGTAACACTTTTAAGTAAACAATGACAAGACAAAAGATGAGTCACTAATATGCCCTTTGAAACTGGCCTCTTTCCTACACGAATGTATTTGATATTGCCATTTTGTTGTACAGAAATATGACATTTAGGAGACATAATTGCTTCAAGCAGACTCGAGTACACATAGAATAACAGCTTTCAAAAAATGTGAACTTGTTTTTCAATAGCCATGCAGATAATATTGGTCTTATATGCTTATTAGGTTTTTATGTGTCCACCTTTAAAATTATGAGCTGCAGTCAGTATGGTTGTACATAGTGAGGAACATTATTTGTAAAATGATATCTTGCTGTTGAATTTCCTCAGTGTTATCAACACTAACAATTATATTCTATTCACCTCCACTGCATGGGGTTAGAGGCGGTTATCTTAAAACAATGACAAATAAAACCAATCCACATGGCAACTAGAGGTAAGTGTGAAAATATGTGGATGAACCCGACCTTTACAAACTATTTCACTTTTCTGAAAGGTATGACACGCATTAGATTAATTATATCAGCTGAATAAAAACATACACATAATTGCAGGTATGTACGAGGTAGCTTGGCCTGCTGAACCACAGAGAAGAAGCAGCCTCAGGCTATGTTACATATTTTCACACAATTCTTTATCTGTGTGTGTGGCGTTTGAGCCTGCCTTTTCTCTGGGAAGCACTTATCCGACATAATGACTTTATTGAAAAAAGAAAGAAAAAATCTTTGCAGTATGGACAGTGTTGTTTTAAACAATACTATCAGATTTAGACATAGGGAGCAGAATATGAACATTCCAGAAAGTGGAGTAATCCTTCCCCCTTTTGTCCTGCAAGATACACTGATGGTTTCTCACTCAATAAGGGCAAAAACCATTATACTCAAGTGATACATAAACAAATCAATTTTCCATGTTCGTGCATTGCTTCACAAAATTATTCGCCCAGCCCAGAGAAACAAGCACAAAATTAGTTTGGCTGAACACTGTTGTTAATACACCAAGTGAGCAAAACCATTTGGGAAAGTGATGGTGAAATCAACTTTTTTATCAACGAAAAGGCAGACAAAGTTAACTATTCACCCAGGCTTTATCACTGGAAACCAAATGAATTACTTCCTTTCTCTGTGCCGTGCAAGTCTCCAGCAAGGTTAACTGGATATATCCTGCTGACCCTATTCCCCAGTTCAACCATAAACATGACCTGCTTTGAGCCTGCTTGCGCTGCAGTGGAGCAGAATGGTCAACTCAAGGATTAAAAGTTCAAGCTGAGAGTCAGGAAAACATGAGACAAGGCTGTGTTTTCCAGCATTTGATCAACAGTAAAGTAAAAGTAAAGTAAAGCAGAGAAAACAACTGCATTTAGCCACCGTCCTGCCCAGGGCCGCGTGGACTGACAGAGACCTCAAAGCTGTGTTTCTCTTGAAAAAGCAGAACAAATGGGGATTACAATATATGAGGAAACAGAGTCTTTCAGTTGACCTACATCCCTCACAGAGACTCAAATTATAATCCCAGCAAACATGTTCAGCTATTGAATTTTTAGATTCTGTATCGACACCATGAAATTGTGTTAGATAGCAACTAAATGGGTAAAAAAGAAGATTAGCGATAAGAGACATTGACAGCACTTAACGCATCTGGAGGTTGAAATGTGGGCTGACGGTTCACGATCTCATTTCATTTAATTTTATTCTAGCTTTAAATCCGAACATCTGCATTTACACCTATTAACACTCTATAAGCACTACAACGCAAAGCAACCACACACACAGAGGAACCCGCTTTGAGCTGTGAGCTTAAAAATAAGCCCAAGACACATTCAATCAGTCTTTACCATTTAAAAGCAGGCTGTAAGGTTTTGATTATATTCACTGTGCTCAACTGTAACATTTTTAAATCAATTAAATGAAGCAGGAAGTAAAAACATACATGTAAATCAAATAATGATTTAATGCATGCCCGTTCCCTTACAAAGTTCAGTGCAATAATCATAATCACATACAAAGAACATTCACTAATAGCGTCAGTGATTATACCATAATTATTAAAAATATGCAGAGTAGACATAGAAATGCATAAGATGAATACAGATGGAAGTAGTGGAAGCTTTCTCTACTGTGTGTAAAGATTGAAATCAAAATCAAGTCACACTTCCTTCTGTTTTTCTTTTCTATTCTGAGTCAGGAGTAACCACAAGCTGGAAAATCTTGGTTTCACATAGTTATTCCACTTAAAACAGCAACAAATTCAATGAATGATTCTGACAAAAATAAAGACAAATACAACAAACAGGCAAGATAAAATATATATAAATAGTCTATGACTGCTTGTTTGTCTCATTATGCTTCATGTTTTTCTTGTTCTGTTTTCTAATAACATTTAATTTGCTCCTATAGTGTAAAGCACTCGCTTTGCCATACAGTACAAATAAAAACAATCATTACATTGCTATTGTGGACTGTGTAAATAAAAACCCCTGCGTGTGTGTGTGACAGAGAAAGAAAGACAGGGAGAGAGTGTGTACATATGTTTATGAAGCCGCAGGAAATACCAAGACAGACATGCTGACTCTCCAGCACTTCAGGCCCATGTGACTGGAAACACACAGGCCAGATTGTTTGCATGTTTGCTCAGGGGCTGTGATGAGAACATTTGGTTAGAGAAAAATATCTAAGCTCAACTAAACATCTGAATCTGGACTGCCACTGAAGGTGTGGTCTGGCCTGGCTGCTTATCTCTCGCTAAACTTTTGTTTTTGAGCGATCAGCCATCCTGCTAATTTGCATGATGACTCCTGCATTTGTGTCCCTGTAGCGATCCAGTGCAACTAGTCTCCATTGGCTTTCTGCTCTCATTACATTAGCATAATGCAGATGCAACTAGAGTCAGTAACCTTGCTGTAGCTCAGCACTATTTACAGCAAATACACACGAAATGTGAGAGCTGCAACACTTGACAGTTTTCCTTTACTAACCTACTTTCCTTTGCTAAATGCCTCTTATTTATCAATGCTTCAGTGTGTTTTTTAAAATACTGCACATTTTTACATAAGCTAAAGTAAAAGGGAAACATATTTACTCCAAGTTTACCATTCAATGTGACACAAATCTACTAACACTGGTAACTCACTTGTTCAATGATTTTCATTGAACAAGTGAGTAAAACCCAACTACTGCTAAATCTTGGCTATTTTACTTGTTCAGTTCTTCATGTAATAAATGTTCAAACAAATCCCATTACCATAGATTGATGCATCTCAATTTGAAACCAGATTGCACAAAATAACAGACAATGTAGGCATAAAGAGTATGTAAAGATCATAGGTGATGAATTTGAGTAAAAAAATGAAGATTTGGCTGCAGCCATAAAGTACTCACACCTACAGCACCATTCTCTTTGTGATTGTACTGTACTTGGCATGCAGTGAGTTGTCTGGCTGGACTTTTGTGCATTCTCTGCTTTGATAGTCTCACATTACCATTAATCTCTCGCAAAGATGCCATTAAAGATGTCATTATATCTGGTGTCCAGCAAAACGTACTAGCAGCCGGTCTGAATAATTAATTCCTCCTGTTCGTGCTGCGGGGACTCTACTGATCAGAGCTCAACCCGGTAACACACTCTGTTATGATTGGCTAAAGCAAGGTCAGTGTCTTAAGAGACCTCGCTCTAATATCCAGCAGCAATTAGTGGCTACTAAGCGAGTGTTGCACATGTTATTATGTGTAAGAGGAGTGAGAATGACCACAGAGTACAAAGACAACTGGTTATCTTGTCTGTATTAAAAAACTTGAATTGACTTGAAAGTAAAAACTTTTTTTCCTTCTAAAAAACACAAACAAATATGAAAACACAGCCTTCTTACTGATTTCAAAGAGACCACCATGTTGGCATGGACGTATGGTAAAAAACAAAACACAACAGTAACTAGCTTGTCCACAATGCAGTGCAACGTTATCTGATAAACCGTGCACACATGCACAAGTAAACATTCACAACAGATTGTGATCTATACCAATTTTACACTTTGAAATCAGTCATCATGAGCTTTCCATAGCTTTAAAGACGTCGCTATACTAAACACTATACAATAAAACCATGACTCAGATCATACACACTTCATCCTGCAGCTAAATGATGGTGACAACTGGCAACTGTCTTGCCTTTAACTGTGGCACAACTGGAAATAATGTCTCATGGATTTTTAAATTGATTATTTTGGCTTTTAATTTTATGCTTTTCCTCCGTGGAAATGCATTTGAAAATATGACACAAAATCATCACCACAGTTGATTCTTTTTTTCCACTGTGGTGAATTGTCATCATAAAAACACATTCAAATATGAAAATAAATAAATCTTGAAGCACTCTTGGCCAATCATTAAAGCATCCCCACTCACAACAGCACTGTGTGCAGATTTGGTATCTAAGAAGCCTTTTTTTTTTTGCTCTAAATGCAGTTTGACAAATTTGGCAGTGTTTGCTTGGGGTCACAGTGTTGATTGGATTGGAGTACTGTGTAGTGTGGTGTAATGAAGTTGCATGTTACATGAAAAGACAGTGCTAGCGACCGACCCCCGGATAACATGACAAAAAGCAGTGTTCCCACTGGAGAAGGGGGAACAATGCAGAAAAATACACAGTCACAAGAAAAGACCACTGTCTCCATCAAAACACAGGCAACAAAGGAGTCAAACAGAAAGTTCCAGCAAAATGGCAGACATGGACAGTGAACAAACTTGGCATCGACTCTCTATGAGTCTGTCCATTGTGAGGCATACAACACACAAGTCGAGTTCCCAGTGAATCAGAGCAGTCAGCTGCCATCCACCACCTCAAGGCACACAGCCAGTCTAGCACAGGACCGCAGACGTGTGACTAGCTGTCTCACACAACCACTGTAGCTGTACCGAGTCTCACCAGGACACAGATATGGAGTGAGCTCTCAGATGCAGTAGGTTCCTCTGGATTAACTTCAAAACATGTTTGAACAAGCTTTCTCAGTTTAGCCGCCTCGCACAAATAATATGCTGCTATGATATGGAAACAGAGATAGCAGGTGTTTGCAAATCCATAGATCACTGTGACCTGTGATTTACAGTCCTCTGTCAGGCGGCTGCACTGACACCAATATTGCAGCACGAGTTTGTCTGAAGCACGTCTGAAAACACCAAAATATCCCTCGTCTAACCCCCTCTGTCCACTGGCAGCGATACACGGCTGTCTAAATATTACTACTCCCTGCTTCTCCTGTTCATCTTCCCATTCCTCTGCTTCTCTCTTGCCTTTTCTGTCTTTATGCGAGCACGGAGCTGCTGGGCAGGATGAGTTTAGGAGGGACAACTGTTCAACTGGCGCAACTGGGGATGTCCACATTTGGTGCACCGTTGTCATGTCAACGATCTGAGCTGCCTAGAGCTGGGAATAACTCACCTTCTGTTGTCCAGCTATGAGCTATAACCAGACGCACACCTGTGGTACCAATTATCCTGTAGCTAAATACAATTAGATTATTCCACATGTACCAAACATTTCCTACAAGGCACTGCAGCAGGCTTTTTGTTTTTGCAGGAACGAGTCATCACTAAATCACTGTAAGCAATTAGAATTTTAATGCAATACATATAAGAAGCCAGACTAAAGCTAATCTCATAAAAGGACAAACAGAAGCCATTAGAAGTCCTCAGCCCTTTACTTCATTACTGGCTCAGCTTGTTCTCCTTATGCAAAGACTCCCCAGGTGCATGAATGTTTCATGGCCACCCTGCTGCCTGCTTCCCTCTGCTCAAATTCAGTCGCTCTCCCTCCTCCCTGAGGAAGCTCAAACTCCGCTGTCAATTGCACTCACTTACACTCACACTCTGCTACCATCATCATCAGCCATTAGTGGGGGTGGGGGGGGGAGGCAGCACATAAGACAGCTGTTTTGCCTTGAAGACTCATTCATCCCCTTCAGTGGGATTAGCAGCAGTATCATCATCCTCATCATCGCCTTTGATCCCAAAAATTATCAAACAAGTCTGAAATTGATGACTATCAGCCTGTCTGCCACAAATTCCTGAGCTTTCACAAAATCTGACTTCACTGTAAAACACTGAATCACGTTACAGTGCTCGAGAACAGACATTTATAATATCCACCATGTTTCAAATGAAAAGCTTTGAAAGAACCGATGAAAGAAATTCTTAATTTCACACTTTTAAGGTGACTAAAAGTCCCCAAAACTCTCTCTACTAAAACACAAAACACACAGAGTCACATTCTTCCCAAGACTTAGACGACAAATCAAAGCAACATATTGGTCCATTCAACGTGCTGACGCTTGGTGAACTGCATGTACGGCGAGCAGGATCTGTGCTTATATTTGTCCTGCTGTAAATACATCGTCAAACTGGGCCATTTGAATGGCAGTCATATCAGCTGATGCACTAATTCAAGGCCCTGCGGCGGCTGTCCCCGTCATTTCATTGGCTTTACGCAGACATATTACAAATAGAACATTTAGCAGAAGCCGTGTGCAGTCGTGTAAAAGCACGTTGGGTCTTGGTTATATTGCACATTAAGAATATACCAACCACAGCAACTGCTTTCACTGCAGAGAGAGGGAACATTCAGAGGTAGCATTAGACAGAAGAAAGGCTTGTTAATATTTCAAGACACAGGATTGAGGTAGACCAGTCACAAGCCAACAGCAACTACAATGCCAAGTGATCTTAAGACACATCAAGCCATGCCATTAATTAATATGTTCAGGCGATTCATCATGAGCAGGAAATTGACAAGTTATCCATGAATGGCATGTCAAAGAGATATCAGGTTTAATTTAGCATCAACGGAAGCAAGCGCTACGTCACTTGTTCAAGGCTCTTTGTTTTCTTTGCCGTACCTTTGTTCGATCAGAGCCAGGCAGATAGTTTATACAAAGACACATGAGATGTAAAGGAGGCTCAGAGATTCAACAGGGTCACAGAACCATGGGGAAGTTCATCACGAAGACAAGTGTTGGTTAATGGCTTCCTCCTGCTGTACGTCAACTCAGACCATCAGCGCAAGCTGCGGAGAACATCTGCCCTGAATCCACAGACATTTTGTACAACCGCAGTCGCTCTGTCAATCATGCATGTTCTGGCATGTCATTGACTATCACCAGTGGCTTTTGACGTTCGCCTGCACTGACTTAGGTTGCACTACAAGCACGACCACATGCGTCTACAATTGTATGTGTCTATGTGATAGTGGGGATGACGCCACATCTATTTTTAGTCCAGTACACCGAGTTCTGCCTCTGTGTTATGCTGCTCTGTTCCTAGGAGAGGCAGGCGGGTCATCATCGGCAGCAGAGAGCTCCGGGATAGCTCCAGCTCTGCTCCCTGACCCTGACCCTCCGGCTCCTACATCAGTGGGAGAGACTTACAAGATTCCTGGGCGTCAGTTAGGGGAGGCTATCTGCAAAAAAGAAGGCGCTTTCTTGATGGATGCCATGTTCATCCACCTCTTTCACTCTCCGGTGACTAATGGGCTAATAAGTCAGCTGTCACACTGGCACGTTATCTTATGCTTTCTCATGGGAAGGATACAACACCGGAACATCTCTGCCACAGTCTATGCCCTGAATAAGACATGCATGAGATTCCCCAAGTTGCCTTACAACCAGACGTGTTGTGAAAATCAAATGGAAATTCAACATAAGCATTGATACTGTCGATGGTGCAGGGATAAAGCAACCTGGTCATGGCCAGTTACTCACAGAGTAGTGTACAGAATGTCAGTGATGAACTTTGGAGTCAATAATCATGTTGAATCTTTGGATGAATCATCCCGGTCACTGTCAATACATGTTGTTTGAGTCATTGAACAATGAGTAGAAATCATAGTGTCTTGTTTACAGCACATTTGAGCAGTGCAAGTCGTATGCTTCGAAACAATGAGTTATATTATATATAACCCTGCTTTCCTAAAGAAGAAAAATGCAGAACACCACCAGAAAGCACGGTAAATATTTCCCATATTTTCTGGTGTTGTGCTGAGTATATCGAATGAAAGGGAACACACAGTTACCTGCTGTATTCAAACATGGGCTCACTTGGACATTACTCAGATTTTGTACTCGGGAGCAGGTAAGGTAATGTTTAAAGTTCAGGCTGACTGACTCAGAGATTTGTGTTCTCACATACAGGTCCTCTGGGTGATGTCAAGAGACGTTCAGGGTTCCAGTGCTCGTCTGAAAAACAGCAGATTCTAGGAGAATGAAAACTATGTTGGACTTGAACTTGATGCTGAGGAGAGCTCACAGTCTGTACTGATGACTTAAATTACAACAACAACAACAACAACAACAACAACAACAACAACAAAAAACAGCCTATATTGTAGCACTGAAATTTTCAGACTTTAACTCAAGGCCAAGTTAACATACAGTATATAGCACAATAAAATAAAGACAAATTAAAGAAAAAAAGCTGAAGAGAAACATGATTAAATGAATGCAAGAAGTGTTAAAAGAACCTAGTTTATATATAGCTTTTACCTATCTGATTATTATAAAATAAACACACATGATGCATGATTTAGCATGAAGCACTTTTCCTCATTTTTTATTCTACTTTTATTCTTTATTTCTAAAAGAATAGTGTGCTTATCCACTAGACAACTATGATTACAGAGATTACAGATCTTCTCTTTCCCTTCCAGACACTTGTATCTTCCACTAACTTTTTGAAAATCTGTTGTTTATGACTCTGAAGTTGAAGACAGCATGCATGTAATTTCAAGTTTTATGTAGTTTTCCTGTTGTAAATGTGTGTAAAGACCAAGTTCTGAATATTTCTCTTGCTGTTTTTGTCAGAAGAACAAGATCAGCGAGTAGGTTTTTGTTATAATGGCAAAAAGCTGCCAACAGATGTTCACTCATAAAACTGATCTTTCAACATCTCTTCAACAGCCCAGTCAAACTAATGTCAAAAATGTTTTAGTGTCTTTTAGTGTCCATGCACAGACACTACAACTACCTCATCATGCTTATCAGTTTAACAGCTTGTCATTCAGACCTCTGGGTGTTTGGGTTCAACGATAAACTCCAACTGCTCTCCTACGTCCTTGTTTAATAAAGTACTTCCACTTGACTCAACGCTGGTCAGAGGAACAAGGGAGCTGTGATTGTGTACGAGTGTAAAGCCGCTACAAAGCATTAATTTGGCTATGTTCTGTTAATATATTCAACAGAAATCTGAATCAGAATAGGAGTTCACTCCAACAAGTGATAATAATCCTTCTGATGGGCTTGAATGTTTTGAAACTTGAATTTAAGCAAGAGGCTCTGCTCTCTTTGTTTTCCTGTACAGGGAAGGTGGACATGTGTGCAGAGGCAGGGGCTCTGAGGCCAGGCCCTCTATCCTTCCTGTTCAGTTACCAGAGGCCTCACACTTATCGGTTCCAGATCTCACAAGAACAGAGAGAAAGAGAGACCACTAACAGGAAGGGGATTTTTTTTTAACTCCCCCCTTTTTCCTTTAGCGAAGTTAACAGAATGTCTGCACCTCTCACACTTCACAGAGGAAAGCAATTATTCATCAGTGCTTACTTACAAAGTCTGAAACCTCACAGTCTTAAAAAAATGGCCTCAAAAAATTAAACTGGTTGCAGAAATGTCTTAGTGCTGAAAAAACTAGTTAATTAGGCGATTAGTCAATTAGTGTCAACAAAATCATTAAAGTTGTATCTCAAATTTTCAGGCTTTTGCTTGTACTGATGGTATAAAATACACTGTATTAGGATATCAACCTAGACCTCTCTATAATAAATGGTTGCTATTTCCTTTAGCTGTAGCCTTTCCATCAAACCCAGATATATTTTCCCTCCACAAAGCAACCTTACGTCAACAGTCAGAGGGAAAAATCTGTCACAGAGAGTGAGAGAGAGAACTGACTGTGACTCATGTCGTGTCCCCGTTCATGTCATATCCCCCCTCGTTTCACTTGCTCTCACAGTCTACCTCGCCTGACATTTCCACAATAATCACTTTGGTTTATCCCACTCAGCTGTGTGGCGTGCAGATGTTTGTCAGTGAACCGTATTTCTCAGCATTCACACTGCTATAATCAAGATTAACCACTCTTATCCATTCAGTGTGTGTGTGTGTGTGTGTATGCTGGATGCCCCAATTCCTAATCCATGAAGCCATAGCTGTATTGTATAATACAGTGGACAAACCAATTACATTCCCTTTCCACGACATAATTCTCCCTCATAGTGGAACATACACTGAGTTGCATATTGCATAAGGATGAACTGATGGCTGGATAGTCGTGACCTTGTGTATATGTGTGTAGGTGTACAACAGTCAGAGTGAATAATGTACTTGTAATGTCAGCAAAAACATAAACAGGCGCAACATCTCAGCACTTTGCTACTCGGAGCCCCCGTGAGCTCCTGATAAAATCAACATGCTCTGTGAGGCTGGCTACACACATACCGCTGGCATCACATGTTTGCCAAAGATACTCAAGCACAGTGGAGGACAGAGTTGGTCCGAGCAAACAAATTTGGGGTATTTAAATCACTGTAGTGACAGGGGAGTAACAGTATTTGGCCATTTACAGACATTGGAGCCCTGAACTTCTCTAAACCTAATCCGAAGGAGCTGTAGTGTATGTAGAAATGCAAATGCCAAAATCTGGCTCGGACATTAAACGTACATTATCCTATCAGCTCTCTGATACAAAGTCTGTGTAATGTCCAGTTGAGCCTATGTTCAAATACAGCAGGTAACTGCCCAGAGAGGTTGAATGGACATTCCCTTTCATGTTATACACCAACAAAGTGTTTTAAATAAAACACACGATGGTAACAGGCTAGTTTCCTCAGATCCTTGCTCCTCCAAAGATCAGTACTTTCAAGATGCTACCTGTCAACAACAAGTTGACAGGTGTGCAAAGTGTAAAACTAATTTTGCTACTGACATCTAATGGACTCCATAGGTCTAATCATAGAGCATGTACAAAACAAAACAATAAAAACAAAAGATGACTCACCTGTGTTGACTTCAATCCTTGATTCTTCACCACAAAGGACCCCCCCACCCATTCAAACACTATATAGAGAAACACTCCAGCACCTCACGTCTTCTGCCCCTGCGAGAAATCAGAGGAGGGAAAGAAAATAATATTATGCACCAATCTACAAACAATAAATTACTACAATCACATTTTTTCCCTGAAAATCAAGTCCCCTCAATGATTTCACTTCTCACACACTCCTTTGGGCTCTGAGTGGCTTCCATCTGTGCCTTGCTGAACTAGAGACACTTCTTTCCTGCATGGATAAGCTCCTTCACGCTCTCCTGCCCATGAAGGACACATCAAAAGAGCTGGCAATACTTCACATGATCAGTATGGCATCATAAACATTCAGCACATAGTAAGTTCACTGCCACTGCACATCCACAAGTCACTCGCAATTGACAGATAAGCCTATTAAGAGAGGCCTTCACCACAGTTTAGCACTTAGCACAGCCGTCAAGACTTGTATGTATGCCCAGCAACATCAAGACCCTTGAAACCACTTAAGCCATTGAGGTGCAAAATGAAATAACCAACGTGTGAGAAAACATACAGTTTAAGACTTATTACAATGATACAGAACAAATGTAATCAAAATCAGTATATGATTTAGATTAAAGAGAAAACCTCATTTATCTTATAGGGGCCACATATTTAGAAATCATATAATCTACAGTCACCCAAGGAAGTAACCGACTTAATTCATTTTAATGATTTCTTCGTCATTGTGAGAAGTTATAATTACAAGCAGGACAGGCTGGATTCTAGCATGTGTTATCTTTCCATAAATCATGCGTGGCTCTGCTGGTATCTGAGAGAGGCTAACAAAATAAAAAACACTTTGAATATTGACATTTGCAAAAATTTCCACACTTGAATGAGTGGGTGACCTCAGTGTGTACAAACTGAGACTATCTGATAGATAGATATAACTTTATTTTGTAGTTCCACAAGACCTCAAATGTGACAAAAAAGCCACATTTGGGTGTTAAAAGATGTTATATATTATATATATTATGTATTTGTGAGCACAGTGTCAGCTAAAAGGAAGCTCTGCATCCCTCTTTTAAAGAGGTTCAGGTTAAGGTAGTACTTTAAGACAGTCATCTTTTAAGGTAGCAGTGTTCTCAGCACATGAGAGATTATGAACAAACTTATGGCCTTTTCATTTGTTCCCATCCTGAACTCAGCTCTTTCTTTAACTCTCTCCTTTGCTCAGAAGGAACGAAACTCATTTTCATGAAAAAGCTAGAAAATGTCACAAAGCTTTTTATTTTGTATTCCTTAAATGTTTAACCAAAAATTTTCAATGAGCTCAAAGAAGGAAGGAAAGGAAGAATAAAAATGTCCTCAGGGCATTTGCTCTAGCTTGGTGAATATATGTGTGGAGTGTGCAAGTATGCAACAAATGCTCTTTTCCCCACCCTTTCCCCATACTTTATCTCCACCACCTTAACGTCTACAGCTGTATTCTGCCGGAGTATCACTTTCATCAGGACTCTCCAGACCTTAACCCCACTGAGAATCTTTGGGATGTGCTGGAGAAGACTTTGTGCAGCGGTCCGACTCTCCCATCATCAATACAAGATCTTGGCAAAAATTTATGCAACTCTGGACGAGAATAAATGTTGTGACATTGCTGAAGCTTATTGAAATGATGCCACAGCAAATATGTGCCATAATCAAAGCTACAACTGGGCCAACGAAATATTAGTGTGACTTTGTTTTTGGACGGGCGGTGTATAAAAACTGTCCAACCACAAGGTGTATTTTCACATCCAGGAGGAGAAGGCGATCCCTTGTGCCTTGCACTTTTTTAATCCTCTTTTTTATCATTGGAAGATTTTTCAGGCAGCATTTCTCCCCTGTTGGAAGTGCGGCTCTCTGAAAAGAGAAAGTGGAAGAGCGCTAGGGGCTCAGTGGGTCGGGAGAGAGGAGGAGGAGGAGGGGTTGACGCTGGGTGTCTCCTTTTTAAAGCCAGATTCTCTCCAGATACCTCTGTGCTATTCATCAACAGCTTTTCCAGGGCTGTGAAAAATCAATGTGCTCTGCACTGCAAACAGTTCATAATGACGGGGGATGGAGGGAAAAAAAGCTCAACTGCAACAGAATTGATTTGTTTAAGTACAATAACATAGCTCTGCAGTGCAGCGAGGAGGAGGCTCAAGCACCCAGACAAAGACTGACTGGCAGTATGAAACCACAAGCAGTAATTGATAAACTGCTGGCAAAGTGCAAATGCGAAATACAGAAGCCTGTTATCTAATTAAAGGAGTTTTCCTCTGAATTACCACCTAACAGAGGAAAAAACACTTGTGTGTGTTCCCTAAAAGAGAGTAAACACCAAATAAAGACCTTAAAATATTTCTCTATTTTAGGATATTTAAAAAAAAAAGAATCAAAAAGTTAAAAAGGAAAAATTCAAACTTCAATCCAGCCCAGACAATCCTCTCACACATTTACATAGACACACACAACCTTTGTAGTTTTGGGTACTACTTCCCGAGCCAATTCAAAGCCCATGCAGTACATTTTTGATGTTGCATGAAGCCAAGTCATTTTTATTTTTCATTCAAAAATGACACAGAGCCTTTCATTAAAAACAACTTTTACAAGGTGATATTTTAAACCTACTGATACTGCAAAAAACAGGAAGCTGAATAAATTGTGTCAAGACAGCTCAGCACAATAAAACATTTCTCCCTGGCTCTTTTAAGCCGACCGCAGAGGTGCATTTATCATTGTTATTATTCCATCACAGAGGCCCTCCCAGGTTTAATTGGGTCCTCATGGAGTCAAAATCCCTACTGTTGCTGCAGCCACTGGAGCTGGACAGGCTCACTCGCCTGCCACCCAAGTAAGCCCTGGGATTTTACAGACTGCATGAGGCGCTGTCATTCTGTGCAAAGTGGCCATGAAACCCACTGGTTAGGCAGACGGGTGGTGGGAGCTTGAACCCCACCCGCTAAGCCTTGACAATGGCAGGAGTGGGGACACCTGGTGAGAAACATTCACCTGGCTCTGCTCTCAACTCTGTGGAAAAAAGCTCTTGAGAGCCATAGGCAGTTTGTCCCCCCAGAGAGCTCTTGGGAGCTATTATTCTCAGCGGACTACATTAGCATTTTAACAGGTAAATAAATACAGAAGGTCTGGAATGCATGTGGACGTGAAGCATGTGAACAAATGTAACAGGAAAAGGATTAAAAAGCTTTTCCTTTATGTTTGAAAAAACAAAAACAATAAACTAAGAAGATAACAGGGCTTAAAAACACATACTACTATTAATAAATGCAGGTTAATGCTTCCGCAAAAACGTCAGATGATCTCCAAAATAAGTTGCCTCATTTCCTAAAAGTAAAAAAATAGAAAAAGGTGAAATGGAAGTTTTAATCACAGCATTTTGTTCTCAGTAAACACCAGCTCTGACACTTTTAACCTCCCATTCACCTCTCTACACTTCCACTTTAGTGTTACCTTGGCACAGAAATCACAATGCCTCCTCCGGGCTGCTTCCTGTTGTTGATATGCTCAAGACATGCGAGATCAACCGACATATGCATCTCTGCTTTTTTCAAAAGACTCCAGAAAAAGACACTTGGAAACCAAAGTAGGAAACGCTGGAGAAGCAAATGTGGGAATGACAATTTAGTCATTCGCGATGATTTTCAGCAGGGAAGGAGGTTCTCGTTTTAAAGAGATAAAAACATGATTGTGAACATCACGCTGGCAATCGACTCACCTCACAGTCAGTGTGTTTACAGTGTGTTTACAGACTGACTGTGGATAATATACTAATAACATGATTACACACTATTAATTAAAGGGATATTATAATTTATCCTATACTTAACCTGGGTTATTTTAGTTGAATTAAGGTTAAACGTCAATAACCCATCAATCCTTCTAACTACATGTTTCATAAAGATCTGAACAGGTTAACAACCGATTATTATTTTCACTACAGATTAGTCTGTTAATTACTCTCCTATTTGATTTGACATCTGTGTAAAGTTGGTCATAAACTCACATGTAAATACTGCAAATGAAATCCTGCTGAAATGACAGCATTATATAACCTAGATGCAGGGGAAAAAAACAGTAATCAAATGAATGTTGTTGTTTTAATCAAGGTTCAACCTTTTGACCACGAAATTGATTGTGAAATTGCTCATTTAGTAACATATAGTGACCAGTGGTAGTGGAAATCTCTAATAAACACCTGACAATCATTTCCCATATATAGCAGTGCGGTTCTAACGCTGCATGTAATGCGCGGCCTGATATTTTCCCAACACATGCTGCCAGTGTCAGAGGACATCCATGTGGTGTCATTACATCAGACGAATTCACACGTTGTTGTGATGCTAAGTCATAAACATGAAGTGTATCCCTGCAGTAAATTTCTGCTATAGTGATGATTACAGGTTTGGAGATAATGGTTTTTAGTGTGATACATTTAGAAAGCATGAGACACCAGCTCAGTTAGCTCTCTAATCTTCACTCTGGTGATTAACACAAATGCCGGCGCCTAGTTAACAACCACTGCTGTAATTATGTGGATCCTCACAGATACATACACTATCCTATACAACATGCACACACTGTAGGCAAACACACTCTACTGCAGAACACTACAGTCATATGCATGTGTGCCACCATATTAGCATTACAGCAACTACCAATTAAGCGTCTTATTTATGCAAATGCAGGTAATTTACTTCCTGCTGCGCATTGCTTCCCAATGCGTTAGCCCTCTAGCATCCGCTTTTTTTTCCTTTTTGTTTTGTGGAGCACCAAAACAACTGGAACAATTGAATGAAGTGATCCCAAAAAGATCACTCTCACAGTTGAAAATAATTAAGGTTTATTTAAAATGTCAAACACACTCCAGCCTTTTTTACTGTACTCTTCACTCCAGTTGTCAATTCATTTATTATTAGCCTTCTTTTATTATTACTCATAGGAACAATGGCCAACATCATGAAAATAAGATCCAAGCTGTATGAAAGCAGGATTTGACTTTAAACATCTATGTTTTTTTCTAGTTCAAAAGCGTGCGCCAATGAGTCTCACATGAATTGATGGCTTCAATATTATTTCTCCTTCCCCTCTCGCTACAGCACATATCTTATTTCAAAAGCAAGAGCAGCCCAAGAGGGTGACTGTATTTTTCTTCCTTTGTTTCTAGTCTTTCCCTATCAGAGTGAAAAGGTGGTAGCAACTCCCACAAGGCAGATAGAGATAGAGGGGAAGGCGGCTGGCAGAGTGCTACAGCAAAAAAAAAAGAAAAAGAAAAAGAAATGCTGTACCGCCTGACCACAGACATAAAAATCATGCCCCCTGCTTCCCTGCTCTTTCCTGCTTCATCTGCGAAGCAAATTGCATGCCCTGTAACCAGAGATTCCTCTTTGGTCACCTGGTTGTTCTCACCATTTCAGCAGGCCAGGAGCGAGAGGGTTTGCTAGAAGTGAGAGCCGTCATAAGGTAATGGAGACAAGTAAGACAGAGAAACAGAGAGGTGATCGCATCCAGCCCATTCTGAAGGAGAGGTGGGTGTAATGAGGCCTGATCTGTCACACGGAAGAACCACACACATGTATTTGCATTTTCATCCCCTTTTCTTCATCTTGCTCCCTTATCTTTTCTTCGTCTTTTTAATAATAAGGAAAAAGAAAAAGCAATGAGAGGGAAGGTGAGGGGAGGAGGGGAACGGACATACACACAGAGGAATCCAGGGAGGGATAAGGGAGCACATTTCTAATGGGAGGGAAAAAATGATTAAAGGCTGAGATGAACAAAATCTGCTGGTTCCAGAGGAAAGAAAAAGGAATTTCCAGAGCTAATAAGCAAAGCATCATGGGGAGACCTGCCTCTCCCTGCCATTCAACCATGACCACGCTTGCTGGAGCACATTTTCTACATCCACCCTCTCACACTAGCCTATATTATGTGTTTCATGCAGATGGAGTCATTAGTGGGTCTAGGATACCGATATTTAAAAAACACTGCTACAGTAACCCTACTGGAAATAAATACTCTATATTTGTCCATGTGGGATTCCCCTGGACTGTGACTGCTGCAGCTTACCAGTTATACCAGCGTTAACCTGACTCAGTGGTGGAGGACTCTCGAGGCAAAAGGGAGCAAAGAAAGAAAAACAGCAACATCAATAATGAAGTGAAGGAGACGGGGGAAGAAAACAAAGCCGTTCATAACAAATGAGAAAACAGGCAGAGCGTCTCATTGCGAGATCGCTAACGACAATCAATTAGCAATTGCTCATGATCTTGGGTGCGCCAGAGTATAAGGTGTCTTAATGAGTCCCATTTCCATTAGCTGCTCGACTCGAGAGGCATAAGGAGGAGGCTGCTCCCACCAGCTCCTCCATCTCAATGCCTAATGACTGCAAGAGTGGATTACTCCATCAATTCCTCGCTTCTCTTTGTTTATCCCCTGCGTAAATAATGGTCAACCATTACAATGCATTAAGCGGGCCACTCTACGCCAAGTGAATGAGCGGGAGAAAGAGGAGCACAAGTGCTCAGACGGTTTCCTCCAGTGATCTCCAGGAAATCGGCTAATACCGACCATGTGGTGGCAGAGGGGTTAGGGAAAGGGGGGGGAACAAGTTCATCTACATTGCTCTGTCCAAGCATTATCCATATACACGTTTATTTGCTCCAATGTGCCGTACACACACATAAAATACTCTGGTAGCCTTTTTCAGCTGGCAAGTTATTTTTCCATCTAATTCATTTCGTTTAAAAATGTTTCTCAAAATCGCCTTTTTTTATCTGGACTAATTTCCTCATCCTCTTCAGTCTTGACACGCTATCAGGAATCAGCAAAAGGGTGTAATTCCTGCAGCTCCATGAAATATTTTGGTGAAAGTCTCTAATGCTTCAGTAGAATGTGGTTGAAACTGTTGAAAACTATTCACGGGAATAGTTGAATAGACATTGTAGGTGATGTTGTACAACTCAATTAGATTCTTTCTTTTAAAATGACCCAGGGAAATGTAACCTGTAATTTTCATGTCATTTGCCTTGACGAGCAGCATAAGAGCAACACAGGCCTTGGATGTTATGCAATCAACACTACAGAGATTACTTAATTCGTGTCATATGAGACAATATAATATTGCAGTGCTTTCTCCCTGGATTGTGCCAAATCAATATTTCACCCAGGGCTCCATCACTCTCTTTTCTATTTTCCTATCTCTTTCTGGCACTCTGTGGTTTCCCTCTTGTGTCACAGCACCAGACAGGATAAAAATTAAACGCATCAGCAGAAAAACACACAAGTGGAAATGATCTTGCTGCTCCGGCCGCTCGGGTCATGAATTCAGCTAACTGTGCTTATCACAAGCTGCTGCTATTAGTCTTAATAGCCATGGTGACAACCCACCTTGAGAGGAGATGGGCTCTGCATCCTGGGGCTCACTGCAGACAGGTGATTTTCATCTGTGGTCTCTTCTTATGTCACAGCAAAGACAGTGCTGTTTAAAACACGTCAGGATCCGGCAGGCCACTACAGACACCAGAGCTGTGTGTTTGATGTTCACATTCAAACTTTTCTTTAAATTGCAAAGACCTTACATACATAAGCTTTGTGCACAACCCTTCTATATACTACATATTAATATGCGTCCTGTGTGTAATAACAATTCATTACTGTTTCATAGTTACTATTGGAATAAGTTTAGAGTTTTGCACAGTGAAGAACTGATAGATAGAAATGTGCATCAATGGATGTTGATAAAATCAAAACTTCAGTTGGATACAGTGAATTTAAAGCTGTACTTCTAGATAAGTTTATCTGAACAATGGATCAAATAACTCTGAAAGCTGAAAGGTGGCAATGGCACTGACAAACCCACAGAGACTTATCAAGCAGCTCTGCAGCTTCTTTCAGCCTCACTCTTTTGGTTAGATTTACCTTTGGTTACATTATTTTCAACAACAGTATTTCCACTCACAGCAGCTTTCATTCAACAACACCACTTTTTCCCACAGTGGGGAAAACAATGACTAGTGAATTCACACTGAAACAGTTGAAGCAAATTTTCAACTATGAGTCCATAATGTTTTGTCACAGCTGTTCCTATTTTTATTTACACAGACTTGCACCTTTGACTTTTTATTACAGAAGAATGTCTTCTAAATAATTCCTCACCTCTTGTAATGATGATCTGACCAGTAAAGTTTTATACCCATGCCAGCCTTGGAAGTGCTCCAGCTGCCAGTATAAATAACTCCTCCCTCATCACTACAGTAAGTCCAGTGGACAATAATAGTGTAATACTGTCTGTATTACACTGCACTTTTCTTCTTGTGGAGTTAATAGCATCAGGCACAGCTCTGCAAGATTTAATGCAAACATAATCATTTGTTTTGCTCAACGTGAGAGTGCTTCTTGTCTACAGAGTAAGAGTGAATATTACAAGGGCCAAGAGGTGTGTGTGGCATAAGAGTGAATGTCTTACTAAGAAAAACTATTTTTCCCTCTGAACTAAAGGTTACTTGCTGCAGCCTGTCGAGGAGTCGTGCTGCGTTGCCATTGAATGGAGCACACAGTCTGACTTGGCTGAAGAGACGGAGCGGCAAAGTGAAAGTGTTTGGTTAGGTACCTCACAAAGTAAAACCACATGAAAGAAACACATATAATCAGCTCACATAAGAGAAGTCAGCCTGCATCAACACCGCTGAACAACAGAAAACCCACTGAACAGACCGAGGCCCTTGCTGACCCCTAACATGAAGCCAGACAAACACTGTTTAGAAAACAAATGTCAGGACGTCTTTTCAGCCAGAATGCTTTCCCACGAGCCCGAGGAGTCCTTAACCACTCCACTCCTCCACAAATGACTGAGCTTGTGACTGGGACCCTATCAACATGTTGTTCCTTTTAGACGGGGGGGAGGAGGACTTACTTTGATCCACTTTGAGGCATGTCTTCCTTTCCTGTCGAGAGCCAGTTAAGGTTTACGGCGGGAGAGGAGATGCCTGTACATCCGCTCTGTGGCAAAGTTGAGTCAAATCTGAGCCACAGTGACACATCAAGCCTAAATAGGATGTCAACCAATTAGAACAAGGGTTTTCTGTTGTTGTAACTTCCAAACTCCAAGGAGAAAGCAGAGGTAACATGGCCTCTGCGAAAGCTTATTCTTGCTGAGAATGGACACTCTATTTTACGAACATGACAAAGTGCAGAGACACTGGGCAGAACAGACTGTAGCTGCAGATCCGAGTGTAGAACAATGGGAATCTGTGCTGATTTCTGGCCTGAACAATGGCAGGATGACATGGAGCCTGACAGATACACACAGAGCAGCAGGATCTACACTGCAGACAGGAGAGGCAGCTTCACAGAGCAGCAACACTGCCAAAAAACATCTCCTCATCTTCCTTTTTCCTCTTCCAACATCTTTTATGTGTTTTGGCACCTCTGGCATTCATAACTCAAACAGTCAAACTTTGAGCAACACCATGAGCACAACGGTGGAGTGAAATGAACCAAATAAGGTACCTATAATGTAGTTTAGGGACTGATCTGACTTAAAATAACATGTAAACCTGATAAATATATGTACAGAAACATAAGTGTAACATATTTTTGACAAAATATCTCATCTAACTCATATAGAAAATATGCATAGTAGACAAAAAAATCTAACTTTTAACAATACATTCTACATATATTGGGGAATTGATGGCATTGGTCAAAAGACCCTGAGCCAGCACTTTAGGAAAAGTGCATGCATTTCCAAAACAAAATAAAATAATTATCACAATACAAAATAATACAAAGGAAATCATAACACAAAACTTGCTAAACCCAGGAGGTGATGAAATCTCTTCCATATGCCACAGAGGCCCTGAAAGTGTCCTTTATTATTGATGTCCTGAGAGCAGGACTTGAAGCAGCTTTGCTTCTCTTATCAATCATTCATCTGCTTTCCATTGAACACGCTGCGATCCTCCACTCTCAAATCAGACTTAAAATAGCCGAGGACCCACCAATCTAACGTCTTTCCTTAATTAAATAAGGCTAACATGAGCCTCGAACACCTGCTCTTAAAGCGATCAACAATGCTGCTCTAATGTGGAGACCCCAAGCAAGGAGTAGCCTGTCAATCATTTAGCACACGACACTCAGAGGTCATAAATTAAGAATGGGATGCCAGAACCTATTTGTGTTGACTCCTGTGCAGGTCCTTGCTTTGAAAACTCCTCAACAGTGAAAACTTGAGATTGCGTCAGACCAGAGTGATAATGTTGATGCTACTTTTATAGTGAAACCGATTTCAAATGTGTGCATTCAGCCCGAGCTGCCGCCTTCTGTCATTCCCACCTTTGCTTGACTACAGCAGGCGTTTGGTTAACAGCAAACATAATCAAACTTTGTGGTCTGTCTCTCTGTGGAGTGGAACTGAAAGCATATCGTGAGGAGTTCTTCGGTGGCAGTCTCCAATTACCTTCTGCGTGCAAGTGTTCACTGCGCTGGAACTTTTCCATTTCATTATTCCACTCAAGCTGCCCCCATCGAAAACCAACCGGCAGCAGCGGCTGCAGCCGCAGCAGCAGCACAGCAGACCGTGTCATCCGTGCATCGCGGGTGGGGGGAAGGGGTCCTTCCAAGCTGCAGTGAATTCCTCATTTTGTCTGGGAAAAAGATTCATGCCTATACAAACCACAGGTGCAGTGAGTTTTTTTAGCCACCTCAGTGAAAAGGGGCCAGGCCGACATTCTGCTCCCCTCAGCTACGTTTGTCACAATTACTCAGTAGGTCAACTTTCCCCCAGTCTCATTAAGAGGTAAAACACTGAGGCTAAAAAACTTGTCTTTTCTAACCCCCGCAGAAAATGTTCAGCTTGCAATAAGCCGTGTAGCCGTTCTCCAGTCTTTACGATGGATTTGGGAAACTACAATGAGGGATTAATTGATACTACATCCATTCAAGAGGCCAATTCAGCCCAACCAATCAATACTAATCAACGAGGAGATGACAGGAGATGAAACTCCCTCCGCTGCAGCCAAAGTCTCATGTATCAGGACTTAAAGGCTGTACTTGGGCTCCCCCTGCTCATCTTCTCACAAATCCAGCAGGAGAAAGTAGTTTATTTTATCAAGTAATGTTCTTGAGTACATGTTATGGGTTCTTGTAGCTAAAGTGTTTCATGCTGTTTTATCATTTCACTTCACCCCACTACATTTGAAATGGATATAATACAGTCACTCTAGTCGGTTTTAAGATAAGTATTTACATACATACTTGCATATTTAAAAATACGTTGTATTGTTATTTGGTTAAAATATGTGTTTAACATGCTAAATGTTGTCATCTTCCATGTGTGTTTGCAGCTTACTGTGCTTCAAGTGGCCAACAAGTGGCTACTCAGAAGTATAATAGGGGACTGTTTTTAAATAACAACACATCAACAATATTCAAATAACAATATCATACTTATGTTATCTATAATATATTCTGCTGGATAGTTTAATGTCTACAAAGCATTAAAAGTAATATGTTGTGTACATAGTGGAGTTAGAAATAATAATTCAGTCTCAAATGTACTGTAAGTATGCATTCAATTATAATAGTCTATTTAAATTAAACACAAGTACATACGTGTGTGCAATGCCTGAGTAAATGAACTGATGTGGACTATGAATACAGCCTTCTAATATAATATTTCAACACTGTGGTATTATATCTTTTTCTTGAGTAAATACCTGAATTCATCACTGCACAAATCTCATTGCAACACCCTGCAAATTATTAATCCACAGCATTAACCACGTTGACAGCCAACACAATCTATATATGGTGCCTACCGTCTAATGCAAGGAGCAACAACGAGCATGAGCTTTCCATGTTAACACAGGAAACATATTTAATGAGACAACCACTGCAAACTCCATTGCCATGCTAACTGAATCTAACCTCACACCGCATCTCGGCAGCGCTGCCAAACAACAGTCACGGCAGTCTAGATGAGACCAAGCAGTGACGGGGGCCTCCTGAAAGCTCTTGTAATGCACAAGGAATTTGGTGCGGTTTCCTCGGTGCACAGAGAAAACGCATGAGTGAGCGCAAAGAGGCAGCGAGATCCCTGCAGAGGTCAGAGCGTGTCCCCGGAGGTGTCAAGGGGAGTAAATGGGCATGACTGCAGAACATGGGGTTATACCCGCTCTCCTCCCTCCTTCCTCCTTCTCTTCTTCATGGGGTGCCTTCAGTGACTCGTCCCTGAGCGCCTTGGAGTGAGAAGCAGCACAGCTCCTCTCGCATGCCACACAAATTGGAACAGGAAATGACTGTCGGCTTCAGGCGAAACCACCACCTTATTAGAAAATAAACATAAATGTGAGGCGAAAGACAAGATGGATGGAAGGAGCTGCACGTCGAAGGAACGCGCGTGGTTGATGAGTGTAGAGGATGCAGGTTCTCAGCGTGGCTGGCTTAAGGCTGACACCGGTCTCAAGACCCATGAATATTCAGTGACGAACTAAATGAGGCAGACAGCACTTGACATGGTTAACATCCACCTTTGGCACATTCTCTCTACAAAGCCAACAAGGTGAAGCAGCAGAACAAATATGTTGGTTGTTAGTGGGCGGCAACAATCCCTGCTGATGAATTGGATGGTTTTTGAACAAAGAGAATGAGTTTCCGTGGGCGAGCTACATCAAAATAAGCCGGACTTGGAAAAACAATCTGATTTCCTCTGTGGGATTTGAGTTGCTAAACTGCTGTTTTTTGGAGACTGGTATTAAAATAAAAATTGTAGTATTACGCCTTGCAATATGCTGACATTTCCATTCTTAGAAAAACATGTTTCCCTCAACTATAATCCCCACTGATATCAAAATGTTTGCTCTCTAAATATTTACCAACTCTAGAGTCACATCTAAAGCCTAACACAGGCACCTTGAGACTTCCTTTTTTTTGCAAGTGTTGTGTCCCTAAGGAAATGCAGTGAAAGCACTACAGACTATGTTGCAAGTGAGTAAACTCTCTGAGCACACGACGCACATTCCTCCAACACCTCAAACAGCTCCACGAGAGAAATAAAAAAAAATCTGCCACCAACAAACGGCGCTGCTTAAAATCAGGGTTGCTGCTGCGTGAAAGACGAGCGAACATTCATTTGGTTTTGCAGTTGCAGTTTTTACACAAAAAGAGAGACAGTGGTAAATGTATTACTGAGGTAGGCAAAGTAATGTCAATATTGACACTCAGATAGTCCCTGCCATGCTTATCCACTGGTCCGATCCAGTTAGAAGCACTAAACATCTGCTCAGTATTATTCCAGCTAAGGAATAAAAGGAATATGAAATACAGAAATGTAGTTCTGCATAGCAAACAGCAAAGCTAGAGCGCCATTTAGGCTCACAGATCATACAATGCTTTGCTTGCATTAGCTGACTGACAGCTGCTTCACAGTCAGTGGTTCGTTCACAGCTGCTTGGCTGCCACCTGACTAGCAGAATCTGATCACATTCACACAGGTGTTACACCTGACATTTCTCACTAGAGTTTCAACTAACAGTCTGCTTCATTATCATCTGTATTGATAATGAAACTCCGTTTATTTACTCGATTAACGTACGTAACAGCTCCAGTGATGGCCTAAGCTCAGCTGCTCAGAGGCCAGCAGGTCAGACTGTGGTTTTACTGGGCAGCTTCCAGGTGTGAACGCTGTTTTCAGTTTCAGCCAGTTCAAGAACAGACATTTAAATCAATCCAGCTGCCTGTGCACGTCTGTATATACAGTTTGACTTCACTCACACTGTACGCAGGTGACCTACACTTCACTACAGAGCCTGAATGCCTCCTGTGTAGACACAGACTAGCCTCCTCTCACCCTCACCACCACCCCACCCACTGCTCAGTGCACCCTGCCTCCTGATAAGCTGGTTTGCCAGGCTTGCCAGTGCCGCTGATGGCTCCGTTTGCACAACCACTCCATTGTTGCTGTGCAGAATGGACAACTGCACTTTGGACCTTTCAGTGGGGAAAGCCTTTTATTATTGTGTCCCTTAAGGGCATCCACTGTGGTTTATCTGCAACCTGCCAAGCAGACACACTTTAAACACTGCATTAAGCATATCTAGAGTTAGAAAGCATAAACAGTAGCTGCTGTATATCCTGTGCTGCTGCCATTAAGTACTGTACAGTCAGTTTGCTGTTTTTTCAAGAGCTTAAAAAGACTCATAAAAGGCAGCTGAATTATCTGTGTTGCTGAAACCTGATCCACTGCTGACTGACCTTTTCCACAAAGCAATATTAAATGTAATAGTTGGGCTGAGTAAAGTGATTGCAATTTATGAGCCCATTTAACTTGATTCAATATTGGATGACAAATGATTACCTCGGCGAAGTAAAGCTTACATACACAAAAATAACCCCGCTCCAAACAAATACAGAGCTTTATCAAACTTAACAATCAGCTCAGTGTCTGTCTGCTGCGAGTCTGGCTCAGCGGAGGGGCTGAACAGAATTTTAAAAATGCATGACAAGACTAGAAGAAGGAAAAGAAGAGGTTGCATATTAAATATCTGCATATCTTCTTTTTCTGGCTCAAACTCCATTAAGCGAAAATTGATGAGCATTGAATAGATGTTGCTTCTGAATCTGGTCAACTGGCCAAATGGATTAAGTGTATCAAATCCATTTTCTTGAGTGTATTGAGGAAGTGTCAAAATGAAACATTTTCAATTTGGCCCCTTCAGGTCCAAGATTTCTTCATGCTGCTGTAGAACAAGCTGCTTACCCTGCAAAAAACAGGCTGCAACACGTCGCTAAACGTGGCCCGGGCATTAAATTAGCCCGGCACAATCCACATATTTCATTCAGTGTGCAGGCTGAAAAGAGTTACACGACTTTCAGGCATCCAGCTCAGACTATAAAGAAACAATGTAGCCTACTTTGCACACTCCTCACTGCTCCCTTTTGAGCCACATCCTCTTGGATTTTATGACTCTGGTTAAAATGCAACCATTAAATATTCATGTGTGAGGGCTTTCACCCGTGAAGCAGTTTCCCCCCCCCTCCTTTCTCTCTGTCTGAGCTTTAGAGAAAGTGAGAAACTTTTTGATTTTAACTGACAGGAGCTAAATATTAAAAAAGAAGCTTTGGGAGTTTTGCAAAGTGTACACCGCTCTTCTCCAATATCTTACTCCGCTGATATGAGTCTTCTTGGCTTTCATCCCCGTTGTTCTTAACATTTCCGACAGTAGTGAGAGTAAATTAACATGACAACACAAACTGTGGCGATCAATGAAAATAAATACTCCGAAGCTGAACAATGACATAATGGAAGCTGATGGTTGACAATCATCCTGAAGTGAATAGTGTGTGTTTTTTAGTCATCAGCAAACATTACACCACATGCATCATAAACTATATCTTTGAAAACTATTGCTTATTAATTTTTCACTTGTTGTCTTGACTGTTTATTATGAATTTCCTATCAGCAGCAAAAGTAATGACACAAATAATTCATGCTTTCCCTCTCAGAACTCCTAGCATGCTAAAATCTGTAATATATAGCAAGTCAGAGCATCTATAAAAGATTAAGGATGAAAATGATGTCTTCAGGTATAGACAGTAGCATAAATAATACTGAAATGTGATTTTGCTACAGTGAACATTAGGGAAATTTCTTAGACTTTATTTGGGTAGATGTGAGTCGCATACAAATTGAGGGATGCAACATTCAGGGCTTCTCCAAACAAATGATTTTGTAGACAAATAAAGCAACTGCTCCGACATGTGGAGCTTTGCACCTAGTCTTTGTGCTCAAGGTGGCAGAACGCGTGCATGACAACTCGCTGCCATAAGTTGTTTTAACAGCAGAAAAAAATTCACAAGGGGACAAAATGAAGCCCAACAATACTATTGTTGTCTGAGAGCAGTGGATGTGCGAATGCCACTGGAAGTTCATTCATTTTGAACTAATCTTTTTAGTGAGTTGGGAGTAATGATTTGTGCCGCTTACTAATGAATGAACTGAACAAAACATTACAATATTTCCGAATAATATTGTGTGAGAACTGCTACACGCAGACATACAGTCAATCACTAGCTGAGTTTGGACAGCATGTGTATAGAAAGCATGCAGAACCGATTACGTTTTCATCAGTCACCACAAGTCTACTCTACTTCAGCCCTGAGCAGCTGATTGAGATGAATCTTTTTTTTTTCCTTCTTTATTCTTTCTCCAGCACTAGTATGAAAGACGCCACTTGCCAAGAATGAAGTCAAACTTTCCATCGCTGCTCATCTCAGACAAATAAGAAAACAAAAACTGGAGGCTGGGTTGTGAAACATGAGGGCTTTCAGAGCCATTCTTCTGCTCTTGGAAGGCTGCCCACTCTTTTGAAAGGGGTTTTCTTCAAAGCAAACGCTGGTGACATTACCCATTCTCCTCCCAATTAAAATTTATTGAAAACATCCTGGATACACTGCACAGCTAATATCATCACAACTAGCTTGTCAAAAACAAGCAAATATAGCGATCACAAGGATAAAAAGGATTCTTCCTCTGCCTTTTCGAGTTCATAACCAGCATTTAATCCGCTGTAATGATTTACAATATGACAAGTCAGGCAAAATTTACTGTGACAGACTGAATGGGACCCAACATAAATATAATTACAGCTCACACGATCTTCTCCACCTCCCTTCTCCAAAGAAAGTGCCAGTGCCACACAAAGAGGATACAGGATGCACGCACTGGGTTTATTTGTTTTTTTGAAATTGTTCCTCAACATCAATAGAATGAATAAAAAACTAAACAAAGCCACAGCGTATCATAGAATTATCAGTGCCGGGAGTGGAAAGGTCTCGTCTTAAGTCAATGATTTATATGTGGAGATGTGGAGAGCAATGTTTTATGAATTGATGTAGTCCTCACACCTTGACGGTCAAAGAAAATCAAACAGCAACAACTGCAGCTAAACGCTGGAGAAGACATTTTCAGGGCGGCTGCTTTAACCCACTGACATAAAACAAAGACACCAACATGTCACCTCGGATTCTGGAAAGCTGGGACGGACTCAATGATTCATTGTTTTATTTGGAAATAAAGGATGATTAATCAATAAAGAAAACAGTGACACTGACTGAGTCATATCAGAAACAGACTTTGATTGGATATTATCTGAAGTAGACACATAAGCGTCATCGGAATTACAGGAACTCGAGGACAAGTAGAAATATGAAAGTTGTTGACAAAGACTTCTCTGTCCCAACAAAAGTCATAAACTCTGAGAGAAGTGGCAACACATAGGGGTAATTCTCCAAAAGAAACCCACTGTGCCCAGCCCACAACAACCCCCCCCCCCCCCCCCAACCCTGCAGACAGCCCAGATTAAGTTTCACATTCCTACCTCACAAATAACACACACACAAATACGGGAGACAGAGAGGTGGAATGAGACAGACACCGTTGTTAAGACATTTCTGACCTCAGACTATTTCATCTCGCTGACGATGTTTACACCATGAGTCAAGCACAAGGATATCTTCTCTCTTGTTCTTCATCCAAAATGCGGAGGATCAGCCCCTCCCTCCCTCCCTCCCTTCGACACCCCCCTCCATCACCCTTCATGCTAATGTAACACACATTAGTCAAACCAGCCGAACACTGTGTGCATCCATGCTGACACGAAGGATGCTGGGCCCTCGGGTGAACCATCTCTCTCTCTAACCCCCCCGCCCCCCTCGCCCGCTCTCTCCACATGCCAGGCACATCACGGGCGCAGCCTCACACCACAGCCTCTGTGACTCAAACATACCCTCCTTTTAGAGCAGATGGTCAAAAATAGCGTCCGTAGTCAACAATTTTTGTAAGCCATGGGACCCGTCGGGCCAGACACAGTTTGCCAAGAAGGAGTAGGGGTGCAATATAGAGTGTGTAAGAGTGTGTGTGTGTGTGTAAAAATAATCTGGTCAGTTGCAGCTTTTCTCTGTTTGATACCGACAGTGCGAACACCCTGTTGTTAAAAAAGAGCTTATGCAATCTGCACCTATAAATAGGAGTGTGAAGCGTGTCTGCATATGTGTCTCTCCCTGGGTGTTTACATCCACACAACGCCGTCCAATTAATTAACAGCAGTAGTTGTTATGATATCTGTGATTACTACGAGTGTATGAAACAATCTCCTCTTTCTGTGGCGGCAACTGTTCATTTCTTTAAGCTGCCACCGAGGGCAGGATGGCTCAGCACCCTTAAGGAAACAGACATGACGTGTTTACAGACGAGTTATTTAAAAGGCACCGCTGGGACAACAGTGCACGTGGCTACAAGACATATTACTGGACATCTACATGAGATGCTCATAACACCACACATAAGAAAGTCCGGAAATACCAGAACACCAGTATGTCACTACCTGTCTTTTCTGGGTATGACACGTAATATTATGTTCATAATACATTTGGCTCGTATCTGAAATGCTAGATTTAAAATCATCTTTTTGAAGGCTCGTTTCATTTAAACTGTATTTTGTTACTGTGAAAATGCTGCGTTAACTATGGGTTACCTATAATTAACCTGAGGCCAGATTTATAGAGTCTATTTGTTTACTTTGTGGGAAATCTGCACCATAAAATGTCATGTTGCTGCAGCTACTAGCAGCTTCTGTTTGCACTGCGTCTATGAATGTAAACACATCAGTCACCTGTATTATTTCAACAATGAACAACAGGTCTACGTTTGCACATTATTAGACAAGATCAAGGTTGAAGTTTCCATTTTTTATCCATATTAATCAACCACTAATATGGGAAATACATACAAATAAGACATGAAAGTATAACCCTAAGCATGTTTATCTAGGATGGACAACAGAAATATTGCTATCACGAGAAAAAAGACCCAAAATCAGATACTAAGGGTTAATGTATTCCACCCTATGTCGTGCTGAGACTCCTCTCGTAGTCTTCTTTCACTGCTCACAGCTGTCATGTCAGTGTATCAGCTCTGGTCTGTGATGCATGCGTTGCACCTGGGTAACCGACCGCACACAGACACCATGTTAGACTGAGGGTACAGTGTAAGCTGACACACAGACTGTGGGTGTGGTGTCACTGCTGTCTGCACTTCATCATCAGTAAAGACAGTCTTGAGAAGATAGTAAAAAAAAAAAAAAGCACTTGCATGATGGCATCACAAAAGAGACGAAAACAGAGCTTCATTTAAAAAAAACACGTTGGAGAGGCTGGAACCAGCTAAAATCAGAAGCAGGTGTTGGGTTGGTCCCTGATGCCATGTGAATCAAATGTGATCAAACCACAAGCAAAGTGCCCTTTTCACTTTGGGTCATCTCAGTGACTATGCAAAAGAAAACAGGTGAAATGCAAAGCTCTATTTAAATGGAAGCCTCCCGTGTGCCGACATACGGCAATAGTCGAATGAGAAGCGGTTCAACATGTCGGGGATTTGATCAACATGCGTTTCAGATCTTGATAGCGAGTGTTTTGTGTTCGGGGAGGAGTGTGTGAATTAGAAGAGGGTAATAAGGGGGGATGTTGCTGGGGAAAGGGATCACCCCCCCAGACCTTTTCTTTGAGAGCGACAGAGAATGGGGGAAGGACGTTCCCTGTGTATTAGTAAATCCCAGTTAATTTTCTCTGTCAGAGAACAATGAGATATGGACCCCCCCGGGCTCTGTTGAATGTAATTCCACTACTTGCTCAGAATCACCTTCATTACTCATCAGAGGTGTGGATCTCTTTCTCTGTTGGAAAGAAACTCTGGAGCACACACTAGAAGCTGTGACGCCGTAGTAGAGCCCCTCGGGAGACTTTCCAGCACCCAATTTTTGATAGTGAGATTACACCTCTTGAGACATTTTCAAATTTCGAGAGCAGCTACTAAATTCTCAGTCTATACTGAAAAGTAACTGGGAAATATGGCTGCCTTGCAACGCTATCACATGTTTCAAGATTTGACAACCCTTCAGGGTTCCTGGGCTGGCCCTTGTTTAATTTATAGAAGCTGAGACTTTGGAGAAGCCGGATGTTATTCATGATTCAGAGCCTTTCATTTACACTTAACACTGCAGAGCTGCACTCTGACATCATCTGTGTATGTTTTTCACAGCATGTCACATTCAACATGCATGAGCCTGCGACTGCTGGGGGCCTCAAAAGCTCCAATTATATCCATCCTGGGTTCAGACTCACAAACTGGTTGTAGTCTTCTTCTTATTTCCACAAGCACTATTTGCACTCTATCTCGCCTGTTTAAAAGTACAAATGTCACTAAAGAGTGAAGATAACAGGTCTAAATACATTTTATTTCATCCTTAGATATCAAATACTAGAAAATGGGGAGAACAGTCCATCACAAGTTGTATTTAAATTGTTAATAACCATTAATTGCTGCCCTAAATGCTCATAATTAAGATTTAAGTAAACTGGAAATTTTCTGGTGCACCAGGCAGGCATGGGAACTGAGACAAAAAAAAAAATACAGTATCTGAACCTATTAATCATGAGATGTGTGTTTTCTGTTCCGGCTAACTTCCCCTCCAGCATGGCTGCAGCTGTAAGAGGAGGCAGTCCTATTGTTCACACTAACAAGGGGCGCAGAGGTCACTTGCATTTTCACAAGAGCTTTGCAAGAAGCAAGCAGCAAACCAGTCTGTTTGGTGTAGATCTACACTAAAGCTTTTTCTATAAAGTCACATCATTCCCAGTCCATTATAAAGGGGATATGTTAGATTAAGTAAGATTATGCAGAGAGGGGCTCCCTAAAAAGAGCAATAATAACACACTCAGTACTTAGCAGGCAAGTCAACAGTGGGATTAAGCCAAAAGGACACGTTCAAATCCAATGCTAATATGCACAATGGTCACCGCTTCACAACTTTTAAGCTGTCTCAGATGCTGTTGCTTCAAATAAACACATTTTGGAAGTGCAGCCCATAAAAAAAAGACCTTCACTTTCACATTTTAGACATTAGAAGTTTAAATTTGACAAATCTCGAAACCCAAAGGATGTTTTTTCTTCTCTCCTTCAAACTGTCACCCCCTGTCTTCCCTCCTGTCAAGCCCTCTCTGCGCTCACAGTTTGTATAATAACAACTCCTATCACCAATGCGACCGAAAATATGCACAAAGTGGTTGCACACTCTAAAATGATTAAATGATGTGTGGTCTGGCGTCACTCCCAGCACCTCTCCCATCCCTCGCTGCGCTCTGTATCTCCCTCCTCCGCAAACACACACAGATTCCCTTTCCCTGAGCTGTGTTTTGAAAATAGAAGCTTCATATTAACAGTCAACAGTCAAGCTGACAGGTACAGTCTGACCGTTCCCTCCATCACGCAAAAAAAACCCTCGGCGGAGAGAGAGGCACCGTGACTGCAGCTCCGTGTCACAGAGGTGGAGTGTCACAAATCATCACAAGCACACACATGAGGAATGCAGAATAACACACGTGAGCAGAATATGGTGGCGAGCTGCGGAGCAAATGCTTATTTTGTTATTTTGAGTGGTGAAGCGTTCGGATTCCTTACTAAAATTAAACCAGCAGTGCGCGGTGTAAAAATACTACATTACAGGTGAAATTAGAGACGGATCGCAGCAAAATTAAATTAAGCATGAGAAGTCTTATTGGCACAAGAATATCAATGTTGAAGGCGGTCTAAGTGGAGCTACTTGAAACTTTTTTATACTCTTTATTCTAGTGGTTCCCACCCTAAGAGATCAACAGATGAATGTAAGGAGAGGAATTAAAATATGTATTTCTGTGCGGTTATATTAATTTGGACTGCCTCATAATCTTTTCTTTCAAAATCTGTTAAATACTGAAATTAATCTAGTAGTAGTTAGTAGTTCCTGGATTCCCGAGAGTCACGGGGACAGATCCTGTAAGTCAAGTCGGACCCTAAACAAACTTGTTTTGAATGTTTTTGGTAAAATATTAGCTTCACGGCCAAAAGTCATCACATGTTACGTCTGTCTGGATTTTTTAAAAATCTGATTAGAGTCGACCAAATGGTCGATATAGCAATAAAATGATTGATGGTGTTATTGATTTTGTGGTTCTCTTCCAGGGCATACAGGCAAAACCTCTTGGGAAACACTGGTTTAATCTGTAACAATGCGACATATTTCACCACCATAGTATCACCGGTTCTAACTCTTTATCTTAAAAGTAACAGTGTACCTGAGTTAACAAACATGTTTTATTATTTCCATTTCAAAGTTTCAGGATCGAGTATCCTAATAAATGCACTTAGTTTCATTCCTAACATAGATACCTTATACAGTCACTGCTGAGATATTGCAGCATCAAAATAACCCTTAAAGTGCTGGAACTGCTCACAAGTAACGTAATAATAGGATTATTAAACTCTAAGTGCTGTTTGACACAGAAGTAAACCTCATGATTAAGCTGCTACAGTGGCCAAGTGACACACTTTATGTAGAGAGAGCCGAGTGCTTGCCCTGCACTCTCCTTACGCACTGAAAACAGCCATACCAGTGGGGTGATTCATCCCAGGAGTTTATTCTGTCGAGCAAAGACAACACAAAAAAGACCTTGAGCAAAAACCTACACAAACCTCCCACAGGCTCTGACCATGGTGGAAGAGCAGTCACTCGCTCGCCTTTTTCCTGTTATAGAGCTTAAGAGAGTTCTCAGTACACAGGAGCGGCTCTCTGCAAGTGGAATTCCCAAGCTGATTCAATAACATTATGACATTACACACCATGTAACAGCTATGTTTACCAGCTACTTAAGCACACACTGTGGGTAAGAGGAGGTTTAAGCTGCAAATATCTGGAAAATGGTTCATTTTGCTGCTTTAATGCAGATTAAACAGGACTGTCATATTTCACAAAGCCATGTTTACATCTATACTGTGTGGGCGCAAAAAGACACTGCACATTAGTCTTGTGTCTGGAATATCTTCAGACATCAGATGCAGCACATAACAACATTTCAGCAGGTGAGTGAGGCTGCCCGAGACTCTTCTTCGTCTTCTTCTTGTCTCCCCTCACGCTGGCCGGCCGTGCTGCTGGAGGTAATGAGGCCTCTTGTGTGTCCTCTCTGATCTGAGAGTTGAATAATTTCCCATGTGGCACAGCCATTTTCTGTTTCCGCCTTTACTCTCACCTCGTCGGAAAAGCGAGAGGGAAAACTCCCCATAACCGAAAACGTGTTGCCACTGTCAATCCACACTGCCGCACACAGGTCTGGGGTTAGTTCAGCTTCAGTTTTCTGAAGTCTAACAGATCCTTTAATTAGATATAATAAATAACTCTTAGGTTTTGTTTACTAACCTATGTCAAAGCCAGCTGAATGTCCTTTTGCAGTCTTGTTTTGCCTCGCTATGTGCTGACTCTTTTCATTGGTCAGTAGGAAACTGAGAGTTAATAAATGGTCTACTTCAGCTCCCAGACACACGTGCTGAGTCGCAGAGCTCTGTTTCAATGTGTCTTTTGTTTGACGGCTGGTGTTTCAACATCCTAAGCTTGAATAGGAGAAGGTCAGCCTGGTGGGGTCTGCCCCATGGTTATCGAGGAGCCCCAACCTGGGGGTTACTGAGAAGGAGGAGATAGGACAGAAAACCTCCTCCTCTGTTTGACACCACCCTAATGTGAGGAGGCACTGGAAGTTTGAAGTTCCCCTGCACGAGCAGCGTTAAATCACTCAGTCAGTGTTAAATCACACGTGCCATCAAGAGTTTGTGATGCACGTGGATTGAAAGGTGGCCCAGGGTTTATAAAACCAGGTGCACAAAGATGGAAAAGTCCTTGTATGTCATGAGTGGAGAAGCCTGTCAGTGCAGACGGCTGCAGACGGCAGCTATTAAAACCAGTCGGACTCTTGGATTACATGAAATATAAATAAGCAATCGAGGCGGCTCAGTAAGTGGTAGCACCACAGAAGTTTGACGTGAGCCTGGGGAGTCCAAACTATCCGTTGTGCAGCACACATTACAAAACCACACAGGAGGAAAATGAACTACAACATAACAAAAACAGGAAAAGCTCTGGTGGACATGCCACCGAAAAAAACAACTGCATGTGTGTTTGTTTGCTTGTTTGCTTGGTTGATGGAGCTTTTAGACACAGAAATAACATGCACAGAAAAATAAAAGCAGACAGCGATTAGGAAGCAGATCAGGGAGCAAAGTCTAGCTTCCAGTTTCCCCTTGGCCCAGGCTTTGTGCTTCCTGGAGAGATGTACAACAAGTGAAAAGGAGAGCAGCTCCCTCCATCCCAGCTGGTTCCATATCCGAACAGCAGCAATTTGGGGGAAGTCAACTTGTGAAACTCTTATGAATCAATAATAACAGCAGCAGGGCAACTCCAGGCTGAGACACAAACCCTTTGATATCCAAAGCTAAAGCCTACACACGTGCTGCCGTTCATAAAGTTCAGATGTGACCATTTGATTGGACACAACCCGCGCACTGCAGTGGCCCCTGTGTTGTCCACAGTTGTTCTTCAGCTCACACCTATCAGCAGCGTTACACCTACATTACACCAAAGCCATGTGCACATCAGGAGTCAAAGGTAAAGGCACGATCTACCTCCAGACCTCACTCACACAAACACACGCACACAGACACACGCACCGCGGCATGATTCATTCTGCACGCACACGGGCGGCTTCACTGTAGCCTCCAAAAACCCCAAACGCTCACAGATCAACGCGGCATCTGTTACTAACCAAATGCACAACCTGCTCCACAGCCCCCGCCGGGTTCAATCCCGACGGCGCACGGCGGCGCGGTAGTAAATAAAGAGCTGCGCTTTATCGGTCCAGGCTCCGACGCGCGCTGCTCCGTCCCGGTTCGAGTGGTCAATCTATTGTTGAGGAGAAAATCTGAGCCAAAGTGGAAACAAAAACCTTCCCCGAGACAAGAGGCTCGCAGCTCCGACACCGGGAGCGAGCAACGTTAAGTTTGCAGCTACTCACCGGGTTATTACGCGAAGAAAGTCCTCGGTAATTGTCGGCTCTTGTGTTTGTTAAATCTCTTCCCCCCTCACGGCCGCTGAGAACGGGCTCAACGTCAGTGCGTGAGTAACTGAATAGACTCGAAGAGAGCGCAGTAAGTTAAAGTGTCAAATTACATTGGCTATTCTATTACCAAAGGGACCTATGCTCGGTGGCTGCTGACAAAATGTGTCGCGGATTTTGGTTTTACGCGGAGGAGAAGCGGCGAGCGGAGGAGTGAGGAGAAGCGGAGCCGGACTGTCGCGCTCAGCCCAGCAGCCATCTGGTCCACTGGATCTGCTGGATCTGCTGGATCTGCTGGAGCCAGACGCTCCGACTGTGGCACCAACCGGAGCTGGAGCACCGGGGGCATCATTTTAAGAGGAAAATG